>NW_026652281.1:103401213-103427707 GCF_009828535.3 Hylobates moloch
TATGGTGGCACATGCATGTAATCCCAGCATGTTGGGAGCCGGAGGCATGAGGATCACTTGAGGCCAGGTGTCAAGACCAGCCTGGGTAGGCCGGGCGCGGTGGCTCACGCTTGTAATCCCAGAACTTTGGGAGGCCGAGGCGGGTGGATCACGAGGTCAGGAGATCGAGACCACAGTGAAACCCCGTCTCTACTAAAAATACAAAAAAATTAGCCGGGCGTGGTGGCGGGCGCCTGTAGTCCCAGCTACTCGGAGAGGCTGAGGCAGGAGAATGGCGTGAACCCGGGAGGCGGAGCTTGCAGTGAGCCGAGATTGCGCCACTGCACTCCAGCCTGGGCAACACAGCGAGACTCCGTCTAAAAAAAAAAAAAAGATCAGCCTGGGTAACATAGCGAGATTCTGTCTGTCTCTAGAAAACAAAAAAAAATTTTTTTTTTTTAATTTTTTTGAGATGGAGTCTCGCCTGTTGCCCAGGCTGGAGTGCAGTGGTGCGATCTCAGCTCACTGCAACCTCCACCTCCCGGGTTCAAGTGATTCTCCTGCTTCAGTCTCCCGAGTAGCTGGGACTACAGGCACGTGCCAACACACTCAGCTAATTTTTGTATTTTTAGTAGAGATGGGGTTTCACCATGTTGTCCAGGATGGTCTTGATCTCTTGACCTCACGATCCACCCACCTCGGCCTCCCAAAGTGCTGGGATTACAGGCGTGAGCCACCACGCCTGGCCTCTACAAATTTTTTTTTTTTTTTGAGACGGAGTCTCACTCTGTCGCCCAGGCTGGAGTGCAGTGGCACGATCTCCACTCACTGCAAGCTCTGCCTCCTGGGTTCACACCATACTCCTGCCTCAGCCTCCCGAGTAGCTGGGACTACAGGCACACACCACCATGCCCGGCTAATTTTTGTATTTTTAGTAGAGATGGCGTTTCACCGTGTTAGCCAGGATGGTCTCGATCTTCTGACCTCGTGATCCGCCTGCCTCCGCCTCCCAAAGTGCTGGGATTACAGGCATGAGCCACCACGCCCGGCCTACAAATTTATTTATTTTTTTTGAGATGGAGTCTCGCTCTGTTGCCCAGGCTGGAGTACAATGGCGTGATCTTGGCTCACTGCAACCTCTGACTCCCGGGTTCAAGCAATTCTCCTGCCTCAGCCTCCTGAGTAGCTGGGATGACAGGCACACGCCACCACACCGGCTAATTTTTGGATTTTCAGTAGAGACAGGGTTTCACCATGTTGGTCAGGCTGGTCTCAAAGTCCTGACCTTGTGATCCACCCACCTTGGCCTCCCAAAGTGCTGGGATTACAGGCGTGAGCCACTGCGCCTGGCTCAAATTTTTTTTTTTTTTTTGAAATGGAGTCTCACTCTGTCGCCCAAGCTGGAGTGCAGTGGCGCTATCTCGGCTCACTGCAAGCTCCAACTCCTGGGTTCATGCCATTATCCTGCCTCAGCCTTCTGAGTAGCTAGGATTACAGGCGCCAGCCACCATGCCTGGCTAATTTTTTGTTGTATTTTTTTAGTAGAGATGGGGTTTCACCATGTTAGCCAGGATGGTCTCGATCTCCTGACCTTGTGATCCACCCACCTCAGCCTCCCAAAATGCTGAGATTACAGCGTGAGCCACCATGCCTGGCCCTTTTTTTTTTTTTGAGACAGAGTCTCACTCTGTCGCCCAGGCTGGAGTGCAGTGGCGCAATCTCGGCTCACTGCAAGCTCCGCCTCCCGGGTTCACGCCATTCTCCTGCCACAGCCTCTCCGAGTAGCTGGGACTACAGGTGCCCGCCACCACGCCCGGCTAATTTTTTGTATTTTTTTAGTAGAGACGGGGTTTCACCGTGGTCTCGATCTCCTGACCTCGTGATCCGCCTGCCTCGGCCTCCCAAAGTGCTGGGATTACAAGCGTGAGCCACCGCGCCCGGACTACCTGGCCCTTTTTTTTGTATTTTTAGTAAAGACGGTGTTTCACCATATAACCAGGATGGTCTTGATCTCCTAACCTCGTGATCTGCCTGCCTTGGCCTCCCAAAGTGCTGGGATTACAGGCATGAGCCACTGCACCTGGCCCCAAAATTTTTTTTTTAATTAGCCAGGCAGGCCGGGCACAGTGGCTCACACCTATAATTCCAGCACTTTGGGAGGCCGAGACAGGCAGATCACTTGAGGTCAGGAGTTCGAGACCAGCCTGGGCAACATGGTGAAACTCCATCTCTACTGAAAATACAAAAATTAGCCAGGTGTGGTGGCACACACCTGTAGTCCCAGCTACTTGGGAGACTGAGGCAGGGGAATAGCTTGAACCCAGGAGGTGGAGGTTGCAGTGAGCCAAGATTGCACCACTGCACTCCAGCCTGGGCAACAGAGTGAGATTCCGTCTCAAAAGAGGAAAAAAAAAAATATTATCCAGGCAGGCTGGGCACAGTGGCTCACGCCTATAATCCCTGCACTTTGGGAAGCCGAGGTGGGCAGATTACTTGAGGTCAAGAATTCAAGACCAGTTTGGCCAATATGGTGAAATGCCATCTCTACTAAAAATACAAAATTTAGCCAGGTGTGGTGGTGCACGCCTGTAGTCTCAGCTAGTCCGGAGACTGAGGCAGGGGAATAGCTTGAACCTGGGAG
This sequence comes from Hylobates moloch, assembly GCF_009828535.3. Lineage (NCBI taxonomy): Eukaryota > Metazoa > Chordata > Mammalia > Primates > Hylobatidae > Hylobates > Hylobates moloch. The sequence continues at coordinate 103,403,834 of NW_026652281.1, forward strand.
GTAGAGGTTGCTGCACCCCCTGGGACCAGAAAAACTCACTCAAAAAAAAAAAAAAAATACCAGGCATGGTGGCATATCCTGCATCCTACACCCGGCCTAGGCTGGAGTGCAATGGCACCATCTCGGCTTGCTGCAACCTCCATCTCCCAGATTCAAGTGATTCACCTGCCTCAGCCTCCCAAGTAGCTGGGATTACAGGTGCACACCACCACGCCTGGCTAATTTTTCGTATTTTCAGTAGAGACAGGGTTTCACCATGTTGGTCAGGCTGGTCTCAAACTCATGACCTCAGGTGATCCACCCATCTCAGTCTCCCAAAGTGCTGGGATTCCAGGCGTGAGCCACCATGCCCAGCCAACCATATCTCTTAAAAACAACTAAATAAATAAATAAAGAAAGAAAGAAGAAGAAATGGGACAGGCGCAGTGGCTCACACCTGTAATCCCAGCACTTTGGGAGGCCAAGACAGGCGGATCACGAGGTCAGGAGTTCAAGATCAATCTGGCCAACATGGCGAAACCCTATCTCTACTAAAAATACAAAAATTGCTGGGCATGGTGGCACACACCTGTAATCCCAGCTACTCGGGAGGCTGAGGCAGGAGAATCGCTGAACCCGAGAGGCAGAGGTTGCAGTGAGCTGAGATCGCACCACTGCACTATAGCCTGGGTGACAGAATGAGGCTCCGTCTCAAATAAAAAAAAAAAAAGAAGAAGAAGAAATGAAGTTATGAAACATGCCACAACACAGATAAACCTTGAAAACATAATTCTATGTGAAATGGGTCAGACACAAAAGGACCAATATTGTAGGATTCCCCTTACATGAACTATCAAGAATAAGCAAATTCATAGAAACAGAAAGTAGATCAGAGGTTAACAGGGACTAGGAGGAGGGAGAAATGGAGAGTTACTGCTTAATGGATACAGAGTTTCTGTTTGGGGTGATGGAAAAGTTCTAGAAATAGAGAGTGATGTGGTGATGGTTGCACAACATTGTGGATGCAATTAATATCACTGAATTATACACTGAAAATGGATAAAATGGCATCTTTTATGTTACATATATTTTACCACACACACATACACGGAGACACCAAGAACACCCCTATGGCCCTACAAACCAGCAAGGACCGCATCTGGCTTTTCCCGATGAGTCAAGGGAGGCCCCGGCACAGAGCACAATGGGCAGCGTAAGAATATTCTGGCCTCACATTGGGGCCAGAAGTCCCGCACTTAGCCCATAGCAAATGACAAGAGTGAAGAAGGACCCAGCTGTTTTTACTTTTACCAATTTTTTATTTTTTTATTTTTTGAGATGGAGCCTCAATCTGTTGCCCAGGCTGGAGTGCAGTGGCACAGTCTCAGCTCACTGCAACCTCCGCCTCCCAGATTCAAGCAATTCTCCTGCCTTAGCCTCCTGAGTCGCTGGGATTACATGCACTCGCCACCATGTCTGGCTAATTTTTGTATTTTTAGTAGAGACGGGGTCTCATCATGTTGACCAGGCTGGTCTCAAACTCTTGACCTCATGATCCACCCACCTCAGCCTCCCAAAGTGCTGTGATTACAGGCATGAGCCACAGAGCCTGGCCAGTTTTACCAATTTCTTTCTTTTTTTTCTTTTTTGAGACGGAGTCTCGCTCTGTCGCCCAGGCTGGAGTGCATTGGCGCGATCTCAGCTCACTGCAACCTCTGCCTCCCGGGTTCAAGTGATTCTCCTGCCTCAGCCTCCCAAGTAGCTGGGACTGTAGGCATGTGCGACCACGCCTGGCTAACTTTTTGTATTTTTAGTAGAGACAGCGTTTCACCCTGTTAGCCAGGCTGGTGTTGATCTCCTGACCTCTTGATCCACCCGCCTCAGCCTCCCAAAGTGCTGGGATTACAGGTGTGAGCCACTACGCCCGGCTCAGTTTTACCAATTTCTTTTTAGAGGGAAGGTATATTTCATGGGCTGGCAAGACTATGGGCACTTTTAAGAACTGCTGCATAAGATACAGAAGCCAATGAGGCTTGAACGTTTTAAATTTAAGCTCCATCAGCAGGATGTCCCTACACTCACAGGGCTCTGGTAGGAAGTGATGAAAAGGAGAGAAGAGACAGGGTCTTCAGCCTCAGGGCTGAGATGGCTGTTGGAGGCTGCAGGAAGGTACCAGCTCTGCAGCCCACCCTCAGGTGAAAAGGCTAGTCCCCAGTACCCCCAACCCTAGACCTCCCAGGGGCTCCAGGAATTTCACCGGACAGGTTCATCTTGACATCTAATATCTTAGCCACAGTTCAGCAGGCTGGCAATCTTGTTGCTATCAGAACCTGCCCCAGAGAAGAAATCAACAGCCTCTACAACAAAGGGGAACTCTGGGACCTCAGTTACAAAAGGATCCTTGGAAGATGGTTCAGGAAAAACAACAACTGATATTTAGGTCTGAAATGAGAGCTAATATTCAGTGCTAGGAATTTTATTTCATAGTCTAATCAGCCCACTTAAGGCCATAGTCAATGGCAGGTGTGCTGGCTCACACCTGTAATACCAGCCTTTGATAGGCCAAGGCAGGAGGATTGCTAGTGCCCAAGAGTTTGAGGCTGCAGTGAGTTATGATCACACCACTGCACTCCAGCCTAACTGACAGAGCAAGTGAGACCTTGTCTCAAAAAGTAAATAAATAGCCAGGCATGGTGGCTCACGCCTGTAATCTCAGCACTTTTGGAGGCTGAGACAAGCGGATCATGAGGTCAGGGGTTCGAGACCAGCCTGACCAACATGGTGAAACCCTGCCTCTACTAAAAATACAAAAATTAGCCAGGCATGGTGGCACGCGCCTGTAATCCCAGCTACTCAGGCAGGAGAATTGCTTGAACCTGGGAGGCAGAGGTTGCAGCGAACCAAGATCACGCCACTGCACTCCAGCCTAGGCGACAGAGCGAGACTCCCTCTCAAAAAAAAAAAAAAAGGAAGCCGGGCGTGGTGGCTCATGCCTGTAATCCCATCACTTTGTGAAGCCAAGGTGGGCAGATCATGAGGTCAAGAGATTGAAACCATCCTGGCCAAAATGGTGAAACCCCGTCTCTGCTAAAAATACAAAAATTAGCTGGGCATGGTGATGCACGCCTGTAGTCCCAGCTACTAGGGAGGCTGAAGCAGGAGAATCACTTGAACCTGGGAGGCGGAGGTTGCAATGAGCCGAGATCACGCCATTGCACTCCAGCCTGGGCGACAGTGAGACTCTGTCTCAAAAAAAAAAAAAAAAAAAAAGTAAATAAATAAATAAAGCAAGCTACAGTCCATCATGACACTGGCTGCTATGTGTAAGCTGCTCCTCCAGCAAGCAACCATACCCGCCCCTGCCCCAGGAAGCCATGCAGTCACCCACTGAGCTCAATTCTGTGTAGGCTTCCCACTAAGAGAAAGCGCATTACAGAGATGAGTGGCCTGGGCCTTAGCACTATTCAAAAAATATAGGCTAGACCAGGCACAGTGGCTCATGCCTGTGATCCCAGCACTTTGGGAGGCCAAGGCAGGTGGATCACAAGGTCAAGAAATCGAAACTGGGCTGGGCACGGAGGCTCACGCCTGTAATCCCAGCACTTTGGGAGGCCAAGGCGGGCGGATCACGAGGTCAGGAGATCAAGACCATCCTGGCTAACACGGTGAAACCCCATCTCTACTAAAAAATTACAGTCCCAGCTACTTGGGAGGCTGAGGCAGGAGAATGGCGTGAACCTGGGAGGCGGAGGTTGCAGTGAGCCAAGATCCCGCCACTGCACTCCAGCCTGGGCGACAGAGCGAGACTCCGTCTCAAAAAAAAAAAAAAAAGAAATCGAAACCATCCTGGCCAATATGGTGAAGCCCCGTAAAATATAAAATACAAAAATTAGCTGGGCATGATGGTGTGCACCTATAGTCCCAGCTACTCAGGAGGTTGAGGCAGGAGAATCGCTTAAAACTAGGAGTCAGAGGACTCCAGCCTGGCAACACAGCGAGACTCCGTCTCAAAAAAAAAAAAAAAAAAAAAAAAAAGGCCAGAAAGCAAAGGGGCCTCAAGTTAGGGTGCTCATATGGAGAAAAGTGGTTCTCTGTATGGGTCAGGAGACCCTCATGTGCCCAATGTCACCAGCACTATCAAAGCACCCAGAGAGATCACCAGACAAAAGGGGCAGAACAGCCCCTATCGGTGGCCCTAGGCAGGTTACACACCCTTGGTTCTGAGTTCCTTCTCTAATGTACTAACAGAGTCTCAAGTACCAAACCTTGACTCTCTAGAGCCTGCCACATTCAAAAACCCAAATGAACTGCCCGTAACCAAAGGGTGTAGCCACTAATGCCCCAGCTTAATGTGAGAGGGTTCCCATTAGACCCCACAGCCAGTAGGCTCTGGGCCCTAACCTCCACCTCTATGGTCCTGTGTAATTACGGAGCTGAAGCACACAAGCATAGCAGTGTTTGAACACCACAAATGTCCTTTGGTACACAGACACTACCCTTAACTCTAGTTACAGGTGTTCATCCAGACACTGGCCTTGAGTTCGCCGGCTTGTAATTTTTTTTTTTTTTTTTTAGATGGAGTTTCGCTTGTTTCCCTGGCTGGAGCACAATGGCGTGACCATGGCTCATTGCAACCTCCGCTTCCCAGGTTCAAGCAATTCTTCTGCCTCAGCCTCCCGAGTAGCTAGGATTACAGGCATACACCACGATGCCTGGCTAATGTTTGTATTTTTAGTAGAGATGGGGTTTTGCCATGTTGGTCACGCTGGTCTCAAACTCCTGACCTCAGGTGATCTGCCCACCTTGGCCTCCCAAAGTGCTGGGATTACAGGCGTGAGCCACCGTGCCTGGCCTGGCTTGTAATATTTTATCTGCCATCTTATTTTCAATCAGAGACATTATTTAAGTAGCCTAGTCCATCATTACATGAAAATTCTAAGTCTTGATAATTTTATAAGCATTAAAGTCCATATATTAAACCCCTTTCTACTGGAAATATCTGGTTTCTGTTTTCTGCATTTGCTTCTACTAATACTATATACATAATGGCCATAAACCTGCATTTGTTTAAACCTGCATCTCTCTATCCCTCTGCTATTTATTTTTATTTTTTATTATTTATTATTTTTTTTTTTGAGACAGAGTCTCACTCACTCATCCACACTGGAATGCAGTAGTTCAATCATAGCTCAATGCAGCCTCAAACTCCTGGTTTCAAGCAATCCTCCTGCCTCAGCCTCCCAAGTAGCTAGGTCTACAGGAGTGTTCTACCACACCCCGCTCATTTTAAAAGATGTTTCGTAGAGGTGGGGGTCTCACTATGTTGTCCAGGCTGGTCTTGAACCCCTAGGCTCAAGCAATCCTTCTGTCTTGGCATTCCAAAGTGCTGGGACTGGTCAGGCGCAGTGGCTCAAGCCTGTAATCCCAGCACTTTGAGGGGCCGAGGCGGGCAGATCACCTGAGATCAGCAGTTTGAGACCAGCCTGGCCAACATGGCAAAACCCCATCTCTACTAGAAATACAAAAATTAGCCAGGCATGGTGGTGCATGCCTGTAACCTCAGCTCTCAGGAGGCTGAGGCGGAAGAATTGCTTGAACCCACGGGGCAGAGGTTGGAGTGGGCTGAGGTCATGCTGCTGCACTCCAGCCTGGGTGACACAGTGAGACTCTGTCTCAAAATAAAAAACAAGTGCTGGGATTACGGCCTGTGTGTTTTTTAAAGTAGATTTATCAGGTTTAAAAAATCCGACATTTTTTTTTTTTTTTTTTTTTTGAGTGGATCTCATCTGTCCCAAGATGGTCTCGATCTCCTGACCTCATGATCCACCTGCCTCAGCCTCCCAAAGTGCTGGAATTACAGGCTTGAGCCACCGTGCCCAGCCTAAAAAAAAAAATCTTACATATTCTTTAACAGTTAAAAAAAATTTTTTTCAGGCCACTATCTTGCCACTGCACTCCAGCTTAGGCGACAAGAGTAAGACCCTGCCTCAAATTAAAAAACAACAGCAACAAAAAAAAGGCCAAGTACAGCGGCTCACACCTGTAATCCCAGTACTCTGGGAGGCCAAGACAGGCAGATCACTTGAGCCCAGGAAGATTATTACCCTGGGCAAGTGGTGAAATTCCATTTCTACTTAAAAAAAAAAAAATTAGCTGAGCATGATGGCATGTGCCTGTAGTCCCAGCTACTCAGGAGGCTGAGGTGGGAGAATCTCTTGTGCACGAGGGGAGGTTGCAGAGCCGTGATCGCAACACTGCACTCCAGCCTGGGCAACAGAGTGAGACCCTGCCTCAGTAAAATAGGCTGGGAATGGTGGTCCACGCCTATAATCCCAGCACTTTGGGAGGCTGAGGTAGGAGGATGACCTAAGGTCTGGAGTTAAAGACCAGCCTGACCAACATGGAGAAACCCTGTCTTTAGCAAAAATACAAAATTAGCCAGGCATGGTGGTGCATGCCTGTAATCCCAGCTACTCAGGAGGCTGAGGCAGGAGAATCGCTTGAACTCGGAAGGTGGAAGTTATGGTGAGCCGAGATCGTGCCATTGCACTCCAGCCTGGGCAACAAGAGTGAAACTCCGTCTCAAAATAAATAAATAAATAAATAAAATAATTTTTAAAAAATAAAAGTTTTCGGCCAGGCGTGGTGGCTCACGCCTGTAATCTCAGCACTTTGGGAGGCCAAGGCGGGCGGATCACGAGGTCCACGAGGTCAGGAGATCGAGACCACAGTGAAACCCCATCTCTACTAAAAATACAAAAAGTTAGCCAGGTGCGGTGGCGGGCACCTGAAGTCCCAGCTACTCAGGAGGCTAAGGCAGGAGAATGGCGTGAACCCGGTTGAGACCACGCACTCACCTAGGAAGAACTCTTTCAAAAAAATAAGTTTATTTTGATTTTTTTTTTTTTTTTTGAGACGGAGTCTTGCTCTGTTGCCCAGGCCGGAGTGCAGGGGCATGGTCTCAGCTCACTGCAACCTCCGCCTCCTGGGTTCAAGTGATTCTCCTGACTCAGCCTCCCTAGTAGCTGGGATTACAGGCGCCTGCCACCACGCCCAGCTAATATTTTTTACTTTTAGTAGAAATGGGGTTTCGCCATGTTGGCCAGGCTGGTTTCAAACTCCTGATCTTCTGATCCGCCTGCCTCAGCCTCCCAAAGCGCTGAGATTACAGGTGTGAGCCACTGCACCCGGCCTATTTTGATTTTTATAAAAGTAAATATAACTACTGATAAACTACTGGTACAAGTTGTTATAAAAACAGGGCATTCCATTTTTTTAAAAAGTCCATGCTAATTTCAGATACATGGCTTTATAAACTGGGTTAGAATCAGTTCTACTCAGCAGTCCAACCCCTCTGTTTCTTTCCTCTTGGTTCAGCTCTGCCTTGGGACTCTCCTTTAGAAGAAATAAGCTGAGACCTCAACCATCTGGGCCTCTATCCACTTCTTATCTTCCAATCACCTCCACCCTGAGGGCTGGTAGATTTCATCTCATGATGAAACTCTGACCAGTAAATTACACCTGCCTGGTGTGCTGTGCATTGAGAAAAATTCTGGGCTCTGTCTGGACAAGAACAAGCGCTATTGTCAATCAGTAATGTTGGTCACAGAAGCTGAGGGTATTGTGGGGTATTGGGGCCTTCATACTTGCCACCCCTGACCTAAACTAAACTCCCCTGAAACCCCAAGCATCTCTAATTCCAAGAGTTAAGTGACAACAAATGGCATAAGAGGGGTGTAAAGGGCTTCCCCAGTCCCTTCCCAACTTCCCTACATAGTACACAGCATCTTGTTCTGGCCCCTTCATGACAGAAGGGCTAGGCTCTGTTCCACCACCAAGTCACAACACCAACGATCCTAGAATTACAAAGACATTTTATATGGATTTTGAACAGAATGGAGAGGCAGAGGAACATCTTTGCATTTAGACATAATTATCCATCCCTCTTCCACTGATGAGTCCCTTCTTTCCAACTTGACCCGACCACACAAGACCCACTCTGGGGCCCTTTATTCCTTCCCAATGGCCCCATAATAGGAATGGCACACAGTGCCTGCTGCATGGTGCTGCTAGGTTCATCCTCCTGTGCTCTGGCCCGATGAGCTTCTGCTTCTCTTCTAACAAGGAACCGCCTTACACGGTGACCCATACAGGGAAAAGACCAAAGTTCCAGAGAACAAAAACACCATCGAGGCAGAAAGGCAGGAGGTGAAGTGAATTCTAGGAATTTCTCTAAAAGCTAATCCTTGACCAAGGAAGGCCCTAGCTATAAAGAAGGCAACGACGCTCCCCAGTCTCAGCTCACAGTTGGAGCCTGGGTAGCAACATACAGTGAGGAGGGAGGCCCTACCAGAAAAGTGGCCACAGGCCAGGTGTGATGGCTCATGCCTGTAATCCCAGCAGTAGGATTGGTGAGCCCAGGAGTTCTAGACCAGCCTAGGAAATATAGCAAGACCCTGTCTCTACAAAAAATTTAAAAATTAGCCAGGGCTGGGGATGGTGGCTCACACCTGTAGTCCCAGCACTTTCGGAGGCTGAGGTGGGCAGATCACTTGAGGTCAGGAGTTCAAAACCAGCCTGGCCAACATGGCAAACCTCGTTTCTACTAAAAATACCCAAATTAGCGGCCGGGCGCGGTGGCTCATGCCTGTAATCCCAGCACTTTGGGAGGCCGAGGCGGGCGGATCACGAGGTCAGGAGATCGAGACCACGGTGAAACCCCGTCTCTACCAAAAATACAAAAAATTAGCCGGGCGCGGTGGCGGGCGCCTGTAGTGCCAGCTACTCAGGAGGCTGAGGCAGGAGAATGGTGTGAACCCGGGAGGCGGAGCTTGCAGTGAGCCGAGATCGCGCCACTGCACTCCAGCCTGGGCGACAGAGCGAGACTCCGTCTCAAAAAAAAAAAAAAAAAAACCAAATTAGCCAGGTGTCATGGCACACGCCTGTAATCCCAGCTACTCAGGAGGCTGAGGCATGAGAATCACTTGAACCCTGGGATTCTCATGTTGCAGTGAGCAGTGAGCAGAGATCACTCTACTGGACTCCAGCCTGGGTGACAGAGCGACACTCTGTCTCAAAAAATAAGTTAAATAAATAAAATAAAAATTAGCCAGGCATGATGGCATGCACCTGTAGTCCCAGCTACTCAGGAGTCTGAGGTAGGAAGATTGCTTGAACTCAGGAGGTTGAGGCTGCAGTGGGCCATGATTGTGCCACTGCACTCCAGCCTGAGTGACAGAGCGAGACCCTGTCTCAAAAAAAAAAAAAAAAGCAAAGAACAGTGGCCACCATCTAGACTCCAGTTCTCTTACCCCGTGTTCCAGAACCCAAACATCTTACCCTGTGTTCCAGAACCCAAACATTCCATGTCTCCACAAATAGCACAATGTGTTACCTGAGTAGAAGTGCAGCCCAAAGCTCAGCATCTGCTTGTAAGGCCATCAACTCCAGGGGGGGCAGTCAGGGAAAACGGGGCACAACCACGGCCTGTACCTGCCTTGGGCAAGGACAGCACCTTCTTCTCAGGGTGGGCAGGACAAGGCCTTCCCCAGATGACATATGAGCACCAAAGTTCTCAACAGCACTGTACAATGCATGTAGACTGGAACTTGGTGAGGGGACCCAGGGTGACGAGCCAGCCACAGTTGTCTCTCAGCTGGAAGGGCCTAAGGTTAGATGGCCCTCCAGACCAGGAATGTGGCAGGTGAGATCTTAATCAAGATATCTTAATTAACAGTGGCTCTCTAGGTCTCCATGGAAAATCACTTTGGCTGATTCTGGCTCACGAGAGGAGATGCTTGGATATAAAACATGGGACATTACTGTCTTTCAGATGGGAGCTGGCAAAACCAAAATACCAGAACTCCAGCACAAGCAGAGTCCTCTCACCTCTGAGAAGCCTCCTGGCTACCAGTCTTTCACACCCCATCCCTTCATCTCTTCATACCAAAGGAACAGCCAAGAGAAAAAAAGACAACCGCTATGAGAAAACCATGCTAGAGCCAAAGACCTAAAGTCACTGGCCCACCCTGGACAGGACTCTTGGTCAGAGAAGCCTGGCTGAACCAGACTGGCACAGTCTCTTCTTTTCTTCACTCTCAAAAGCATGGGTAGATCCACAGCCCCCCACACTGCCACTGCCCTCAGGATACAGCCCACGCTCCCTGACCACAGCATACAAGGTATTTTCTTTTTTATTTTTTTGAGACAGAGTCTCACTCTGTCACCCAGACTAGAGAGCAGTGGCGTGATCTCGGCTCATTGCAACCTCCACCTCCCAGGTTCAAGTGATTCTCCTGCCTCAGCCTCCCAAGTAGCTGGGATTACAGGCACACACCACCACTATTATTAGCGCCTGGCTAATTTTTGTATTTTTAGTAGAGATGGGGTTTCGCCATGTTGGCCAGGCTGTTCTCGAACTCCTGAACTCAAGTGACCTGCCCGCCTCAGTCTCCTAAAATACTGGGATTACAGGCATGAGCCAGGCCACACACAAGGTATTTTCAGTCTGGCCCTACCGACCTCATGCTCTGCACTCCCCACCTTTTTTTTTTTTTTGAGACAGAGTCTCGCTCTGTTGCCCAGGCTGGAGTGCAGTGGCATGATCTCAGCTCACTGCAAGCTCTGCCTCCCAGGTTCACACCATTCTCCTGCCTCAGCCTCCTGAGTAGCTGGGACTACAGGCGCCTGCCACCATGCCCAGCTAATTTTTTGTATTTTTAGTAGAGACGGGGTTTCACCATGTTAGCCACGATGGTCTTGATCTCCTGACCTCGTGATCCGCCCACCTTGGCCTCCCAAAGTGCCGGGATTACAGGTGTGAGCCACCATGCCCAGCTAACTCCATGTCTTTTTATGCACTGTTTCTTCTGCCTGAAGCATTTGCTTCTCACTTTGTTCACCTAGAACACTCTAACTCCTCTTTCCAGAGCCCACATCATCACCTCTTCTGTGATTCTATGATGTTTTCCTCAAACTCTGAGGTACAGTCCATCCTCCAGGCCACCCTTGGATATGACACACACTGTGGGCTGACCCTTTGACACCACCTGTGAGGCCTCATGCCTGTGCTCCTGGGGCCCAGGCTGGGACAAAACAATGGGTACGGCCAGGCGCAGTGGCTCACGCCTGTAATCCTAGCACTTTGGGAGGCTGAGGAGGGCAGATCATGAGGTCAAGAGATCGAGACCATCCTGGCCAACATGGTGAAACACCGTCTCTACTAAAAATACAAAAATGAGCTGGGCGTGGTGGTGCACACCTGTAGTCCCAGCTACTCAGGAGGCTGAGGCAAGGGAATTGCTTGAACCCAGGAGGTGGAGGTTTGCAGTGAGCCAAGATTGTGCCACTGCACTCCAGCCTGGCAATAGAGCGAGACTCTGTCTCAAAAACAAAACAAAAGGCCTGGCACGGTGGCTCATGCTTGTAATCCCAGCACTTCGAGAGGCCGAGGTGGGCGGATCATGAGGTCAGGAGATCGAGACCACGGTGAAACCCTGTCTCTACTAAAAATACAAAAAAAAATTAGCCAGGCGTGGTGGCGGGCGCCTGTAGTCCCAGCTACTCGGAGAGGCTGAGGCAGGAGAATGGCGTGAACCCGGGAGGCAGAGCTTGCAGTGAGCCGAGATTGCGCCACTGCACTCCAGCCTGGGCGACAGAATGAGACTCCGTCTCAAAAAAAAAACAAAAACAAAAAACAACAACAACCAAAAAAAAAAAAAACAATGGGTACTGCGCCCTGGTGTCTGGAATGAATGAATGAGTGCACTGCTGCCTGGCCAAAGGACGTCAGCTGCAGGAGCAAGGGAAGGCTGGCTGGCTGTGGTCAGAGACCCCTGCTCTAGGCCTGGGCCCAGACACTGGCTACAGAGGAGAATGCCCCCACCCCTCTCCATGCCATCCAGTGCTCTAGCCCAGGCCTACTACTCTTGGGTAAAGCAACCATCACATGTCAGGAGGCCTCCACCGTTGGGATGATGTTACAGTCTATTTTGAGGGTCACACTGGAGCATCTGTCAGCCTAGCCAGCCACACCCTCCATGTGTCATCACTAAGAGCCAGGGACACCCACAGGTCCGTGAACTCTGCCTGCGGACGTTGCTCCTCCCCAGGGACTCAGCTTCAGGCCCTCCTTCGCTTCCTAGAAAGACAGACCTGGATGCCCCTTATCTCCTGGCACCACTGGCAGTGCTCTGATATCTCCTCACCCCACCAGACCCGTTTCCCGAGTTCACAGCTCTGGTGACTCAGCAAAATGCAGCTGAAGCCCATCAGTCTGTGCCAGGCTCTTAGCTCAAACACAGCCCCTCCTAATCCACAGAGCTCTCTTATAATTGAGGAGTGCCCAGAAAGCCTAGCACCCAGAAGTCAAGCTAGTTACCCATCAGACTCATAGGTCTAACAGGTCTCGCCTGCTGGGGAACTCCTACTCATCCCTCCCAACTGTTCTCAGGCTCTGTCTCCTCTTGCAGAAAGACTTTCAGTCCACTCTCTACTGAATGGGACACAGGCTTCCTGAGGACAAAGCTGATTTGTGCTGGCTTTACATCTGTTCTCCCTACACCTAGTATAGGGCCTGGAACATAGTAGGTATATATAAATATTCTGTGAAACCCTGACATGGAACTTTCCTTATTAGACTAGCTTAGTGTGTTCATCTCCAAAAGATATTGTCAAAACAAAGGACGTTCTGGAGAACAATGACACTAACAACTGGGTATATAAATACCTTTACAAAGGAGGTGTACTCAAATCTGCAGAAAAGTAAGTTTACAGATTAAATGGAACAGTAAGTCGATCAAGCCCGGCCCAGAGCATGCCACAATTCTCTGGCCCTACACAGCACCATGCCCCCTTCAGCTCTGTCCCCTAACATTGCAATCTGGTAGGAATCCAACAGAACATTCCTTCACTCTACCCAGGGAAGGAATGCAACAGCTACAATGGGGAAAGGCAGCAGCAGTGTGGACATGTGTGTCTAGGATCAGGCGAGGACATCTGATAAGCCAGGCTACTCCACTGCACACCCTAAGCCCTGCAGCCAGGGTAGGCCATCAAACATCCCAGGGACTCAGGGCTCACTCACAAAATGGGAAGGTACATGATCATCTGCTCTAGCCACTTGCCAGAGATGCTGTGAAGGATCAAACTAGATAACACAGGAAAGCTAGACAACCAGTTAATGCTTGGGTCATGGACTAAACCAGGATAAAAAATACACCTCCAAAATCCATGGGAGGCTGGCCATGGTGGCTCATGCCTGTAATCCCAGCACTTTGGATCACTTTGAGGCAGGAGGATCACTTGAGGCTAGGAGTTGGAGACCAGCCTAGACAACACAGCAAGATCCCATCTCTATAAAATAGTTAAAAAAAAATCAGCCGGGCACGGTGGCTCATGACTGTAATCCCAGCACTTTGGAAGGCTGAGGTGGAAGAAATACTTGAGCCCAGGAATTCAAGACCAGCCTAGGAAACATTGTGAGACCCCATCTCTACAAAAAATAAGAAAATGAGCCAAGCATGATGGCACACACCTATAGTCCCAGCTACTCAGGAAGCTGAGGTGGGAAGATTGACTGAGCCCAGGAAGTTGACGCAGCGGTGAGCTGTGATCATGCCATTGCACTCCAGCCTGAGCAACAGAGCAAGACCCTGTCTCAAAAAAAAAAAAAAAAAAAAAAAAATCTACAAAAAAAGGGAAATGAGCCAGTTGATGTCTGCCTACCCTGTGTAACTGCCTTTGGCCTCCTCAAAACCACACCTGGCCCATACTAACATGTGGCTGCATCCCAGCCACGAGAAGTTCAGGGATTCCGTAAAGAGACCATGAGGAGCTATTCATACTCTTGCCATCTGACAGTGGTCAACTGAAGCAGGCTACCACAGGCATACACGACCTGAGACCTTTCTAAAACCGATGTTTCCTTGCTGGGCACCATGGCTCATGCCTGTAATCTTAGCACTTTGGGAGACTGACGCAGGTGAATCTCCTGAGGTCAGGAGTTCGAAACCAGCCTGGCCAACATGGCGAAACCCCATCTCTACTAAAAATTAGCCGGGCGTGGTGGCATATGCCTGTAATCCCAGCTACTCGGGAGGCTGAGGCAGGAGAATCACTTGAACCCAGAAAGTAGAGGTTGCAATGAGCCGAGATTGAGTCACTGCACTCCAGCCTGGATGATAAGGGAGACTGTGTGGCAAATAAATAAATTAATTAACATCTGATGTTTCCAGATTAGCTCAACAGCTATGTTTACCACATGTAAAATGCTGGGAATAGATGCCCACCTTTCTTTAGACTTCCAGTCAACACCTATAGTTCACCAATCTAACAATGACACAGGGCCTTTTCCAGCAAGATCGACTAAAACTGAAATGTTAAAAGCCAGTTGAAAGAATCCAGATCTCCAACATAACCAGACTTCATCTCTTTTTTTTTTTTTTTTGAGACGGAGTCTCGCTCTGTGGCCCAGGCTGGAGTGCAGTGGCGCAATCTCGGCTCACTGCAAGCTCCGCCTCCCGGGTTCACGCCATTCTCCTGCCTCAGCCTCTCCGAGTAGCTGGGACTACAGGCGCCCGCCACCACACCCGGCTAATTTTTTGTATTTTTAGTAGAGACGGGGTTTCACCGTGGTGTCGATCTCCCGACCTCGTGATCCGCCCGCCTCGGCCTCCCAAAGCGCTGGGATTACAAGCGTGAGCCACCGCGCCCGGCCCCTCATCTCTCAAAAAATGCAAAAAGAAAAAAAGAATCCAGGTCTCTAAGTGTAAACACTTCCCTTCTGAAGTTGGTCTCTGCTCTCTACCTAGATAACTAACTCAGCTGTTATCTATGATAAAGACGAGGAGAAAACAATTCATTTTCCTCGCTACAAATTTAAGAAGTGCACTTCAGTTTCTCTGGCAGTATGAGACTCCAGCACTACCATTTTAGTCAACATTATTTTTGAGGTGCTTGTTTTAAGGGGCTATTCTCATTCACACTAGTTCAAGCACACTAAATATATGTGCTTCTATCAGATGGTGGAAGGGGAAAATAGGAGCTTTGAAGCCCTCCCATAAATTTAACTTTCCTATCTGTAAATGCACTAGATGGGGATAAAAATGAAAGACGGCTGAGTGCAGTAGCTCATGCCTGTAGTCTCAGCAGTTTGAGAGGCCAAGGTGGGAGGATCACTAGAGACCAGTTGGGGCAACATAGCAAGACCTCATCTCTACAAATAATTTAAAAAATTAGGCCAGGTGCGGTGGCCCACACCTGTAATCCCAGCACTTTGGAAGGCCGAGGTGGGCGGATCACCTGAGGTCAGGAGTTTGAGACCAGCCCGACCAATATGGAGAAACCCCGTCTCTACTAAAAATACAAAATTAGCCAGGTGTGGTGGCACATGCCTGTAAGCCCAGCTACTTGGGAGGCTGAGGCAGGAGAATTACTTGAACCTGGGAGGCGGAGGTTGTGGTGAGCTGAGATTGCGCCATTGCACTCCAGCCTGGGCAACAGGAGCAAAACTCTGTCTCAAAAAAAAAAAAAAAAAAAAATTAGCCAGGTGTGGTGGCATGCACCTGTATTCCCAGTTACTCAGGAGGCTGAGGTGGGAGGATAACTTGAGGCCAGAAGGTCGAGGCTGCAGTGAGCTGTGATCTTGCCACTGCACTTCAGCCTGGGAGATAGAGCAAGACCCCATCTCATTTAAAAAAAAGAGAGAGAGAGAGAGGCAGTAGCTTCCCATGATCAGAATTTCAGAGGCACAGAATTCTGGAGTTCAGGCAGCTTACATGCTGGCCTGGATCCTCACAGTGCAGATCAGGAGACTGAAGCTCCAACATCTACCCAAGACCACAGAGACCTCTCAGGTAGAGAAGTTACATCACTGAGGAAGTAGGCAAGGCTCTGACTCTGGCAATGTTGTCCCCAGCCTAGTCCCTTGGCCAAGCATTTTGCATGCACCACAAAGGGGACAGTCCCTAGGAGAAAGAAGTTCTGAATGTTTGAGAACACACACTCAACGTTGGCGTGGTCATCAGAGGGGCTGGCAAATTTCAGACACCAAACCTAAAGTCTGATGAGGAAAGCCTTTCCAAGGTAGCTGCAGTCATGTTACTTCATAACTTACACACCTGCTTCATCACAATCACTGGGAAAAAAACGGGAGACTGGGAGAAAGAAAAAAAAATTAAGTATCTCCCCTATGATTTCCTGTGTCTGCTTGGATCACCCTAAAATAGGGAGTCTCCCTAATGCTGACTTTTTTTTGTTTGGTTTTGGGATGGAGTCTCGCTCTGTTGCCCAGGCTAGAGTGCAGTGGCACAATCTCAGCTCACTACAACCTCTGCCTCCCATGTTCAAGTGATTCTCATGCCTCAGCCTCCCAAGTAGCTGGGATTACAGGCACACACCACCACACCTAGCTAATTTTTGAATTTTTTTTTGTAGAGATGGGGTTTTACCATGTTGGCCAGGCTGGTCTTGAACTCCTGATCTCAAGTGATCCGCCCGCCTCGGCCTTCCGAAGTGCTAGGATTACAGGTATGCCAGCTAATTTTTTTGTATGTTTAGTAGAGACAGGGTTTCACCATGTTTGCCAGGCTAGTCTCCAACTCCTGACCTCAGGTGATCTGCCCATCTTAGCCTCCCAAAGTGCTGGGATTACAAGCGTGAGCCACCACACCCGGCTCCTAATGCTGACTTTAATGAGGACCTTCCTAAAGCTGATCCAACTAGTAGTGTTCAAGTCCTTGGACTGAAAAACAAGTTTATGAGCAGCAAGGTCACCTGATTCTGACCATGTGTATGCTGTTTACCCTGAGATGACAGGCCGGTGGCCACAGCAGCTTTCATGAATGCTGCAAAGACTCTACTATCTCTTTGAAGGCTACCAGGGCCTCTACATGACTAAATGCCATAAAAAAGAACCTCATGAATACAGCAAGAATGTGAAAGGAAGGAAGTCACAAAAACACCACATGCTCATGAGGGAAACTCCATTCTGGACACTAAATTTTTAAAGTAAATTTGTTACTTGTTTGCCTAACCTTCTAGGTATCAAATTACATCAGCACTAAAAAGAATCCCCTGCTTTACCCCCAACACACCCACTGGCCATCAAGATGTGCTGCGTAGACCAGATCATGCCCACAGTCAGGAAATAGTGGCAGCCCAGACCCATGCGGCTCCCCAGCTCACATCGGCAACAAGTGCCAGCCAAAGGATCTGAACTCTGACCACAGGGATCAGCTCCATGTTCGGGGAAAGAAGGTGGTCATGAAGGGCTTACCCATCTCTTCCTTTGCTGACAATCTTCACTTCAAAGTAATAAATGCCACAGGCAGCAGGTATGGGGTGGGTGGCACGCACTGAGGCCGCATCTTTGTGATTTTTGCCATGACCTAACAGGAGAGGGCAAGTAAGAAATTTCAGCAGAAGGAAATGCAAATGGCAGCCTCATTTTTCTCTGCAACTCCTCCATGGCAACTCCACTCCTCTGTGGCCAGAGGAAGCGCTTACACAGTCCAAGGAATCATCAGACAACTGAATAAACACTTAAACCTTCCACCTTTGCCTCACCTCCTCCTGAGAACAGCAGTCTTGCCTGAGACACTGCCCATACAAACAAAACAAGGGTACAGGCAATGTGAGAGATACCCAAGTGCTGCTGGCTGCCTCTCTAGAATCCAGGCAGCCCACCTGGGAGGACAGGGGAAGAAGGAGGAGGCCGACCTGGAAGACATTCCCCAAACTCTAGCACAGAACCTCAGGCCCAGTCTAGGATGTCTGGCAGGTGGGGAAGCCCATGAGTCTCAGGCTAATGGTAGGGATGTGACTACCCCTTTCTTCTAAGCAGTGGCGAAAGGTCCCGCTGCCGTTGGAGCCAGCCTAGGATAAGCACGGAGGCCCTGGAGTGGAAGGTCCGGCCCAGCACTGGGTTTGGACACCTGTTGCCGTTCTCTTGACGGCAGGTGTCTCAGGACAGAGAACAGGCAGTCAGCCCTCGGCCTGGTCAGCCTCACCACGCTGGACATCCTGAAAGGGCCAAGGCCTAAATTGGAGCACCTAGGCAGGGAAAGGGAGGTGATGGGACGGGGGCCTGGCAACAGAGCCACCCCACGGACGCTCTATCCTTGATTCCCCGCAGCCTGACAGGCCGATACCTTTGTAGTGGACGCGGAGGTTGCCCTGGGAGAGACCAATGTAGTTGTATTTGTCCTTGGGGCTCCAGGAGCGCGGCAGCGGAGTCTCTTGCTGGTTGACCGCGGGATACAGGCGCTGCAAGCGCCGGCTCAGCTCCTGCTCCCCAGGGGACGGCAGCCCGCCCCCAGCGCCCCCGCCGGAGGAGTCCCCAGCCTGCGGGTTCCCAGCTCCCGGGTCGGCCGTCGCTGCCGCCATCTTGGAGGGAGCTACTATTGTGTCACTGGGGGCGGGGAGGAGCGGGACCAGATCCGCCCCGCTCAGCCAATGGCCCGTGAGCCTCCCTGGGCCGCAGGGAAACCGAGTCCAAGTCCGGCACCTCTCTTTGGACACTGACGTGCCTCGCCACCTTTCGAACTCCATACCCCACAATGCAGAGCTCTCGAGAGGCGGAGCAACTCGGGCTGCTAGAGAATTCTGGGAGATGTAGTACAACCCTCCTCAGCCATAAGCCTGTCCCATCGAGACGTCGGGACACCGAAAACTACAATTCCCGCCGGCAAAGCGGCTCCGGCCTCTCAGCACACTTACCCTCCCCATAGCGTCTGTTCATCCCCCTGCCTCAGTTCTGTACCTGGGGTCAAATCGGCTGTAGTAATTGACTCTCAGGGCACCCGCTGCCGGGTCCCAGTCCACCTTTGCTACTTTGTCCTCCTCCCAGCCCTCGGGCGCTAGGCTCGGGGGCGTGGCGCAGCCCTGACTCCGCCCTCGCCGCGGGGCCTCTGGGGCCTGGTCGCCATGGCGACGGGTTGTACACTACCACAGCTTCCCAGGCCGCGGGTGCTGATTGCCCGCCTGCCCGTGGGTCATGGCCTGCCAGCAGTCGCGGTGCCACAGCTTCTCGTCCGCGTCGAGGTAGGCGCTGGCAGGGATGAGGGCAGAGAGGAGGGTTTGAGTACTTCTAGAGAGGGAAATGGCACTTGATCCGGACCTCTGCACCTCCTGCTGGCCTCTGACCATTGATCTAGGGCTCCAGCACCACGGAGTCAATGGTTGCAGGAACGGTTAGAATCGGGCTGATTTAGCCCAGTGAAGACGTTACGTGCTAGCAAAAGGGCAGGCGCACTTTATCATTACTAGTAACAACCAGCTTGTATTGAATGTACTATATGCTAAATGCTTTATATACCACATTTTTAAATATTTTATTTTTGAGAAAAGATCTCGCGCTGTCTCCCAGGCTGGAGTGCAGTGGCACTACTACGGCTCACTGCAGCCTCGACCTCCCGGGCTCAAGCGATCCTTCTACCTCAGCCTCCCGAGTAGCTGCGACTACAGGCATGCGCCACCATCCTCGGCTAATTTTTGGTTGTTTCTTTGTTCGTCTGTTTTTTGTAGAGACGAGGTATCACCACGTTGCCCAGGCTGGTTTCGAACTCCTAGACTCAAGCGACCCTCCCACTTCGACCTCTCAAACTGAGATTACAAGCGTGAACCCCCACACCTGGCCTACGTACCATATTTAATCCTCACAACAACCATATAAAGTAGTAATATTACCATTGCACAAGTAAAGAAATACTTTAGAAGCCTGGAGAGATCATCCTCTGGGTAGCTTCTGCCTGTACTCAGGTGTAAAGCCTCTGGGTACTGCAAAATATGACCAGCTCCATCAGCCTGGAGAGCCATATATACGGATTAAAACAAAAATTTTGGCTAAATTGTTTTCTAGTTTTGGGACTTCAGAGAAGGCCCTTCAAGTTCCAGGCCTCAGCTTGTATATCTCAAACATTGGAATGATACAGCCCACCCCACAAACATTGTTGGGAACATTTAGGCAGAATATGTGAAGCTCTTGACACAGCTCTTGTATGTAATAGGCACCCAGTAAGTGTTGAATGAATGTAGTGTCCCTGCTTCTACTCATTCCCAATGGAAAAAAAAAAAAAAAATCTCCACCCAATCCCACCTAAACTCTCATCCTTCAGGGTCTGCTACCGTGACAGAGAAAAGCCTACAAAAGTCCCTAAGAGGCCAGGCTCGGTGGCTCATGCCTATAATCCCAGCACTTTGGGAGGCCAAGCCGGGGGATCACCAGATCAGGAGATGGAGACCATCCTGGCTAACATGGTGAAACCCGGTCTCTACAAAATACAAAAAATTAGCTGGGCGTGGTGGTGGGTGCCTGTAGTCCCAGCTACTCAGGAGGCTAAGGCAGGAGAATGGCGTGAACCTGGGAGGCAGAGCTTGCAGTGAGCCAAGATCCTGCCACTGCACTCCAGCCTGAGCAACAGAGCAAGACCCCATCTCAAAAAAAAAAAAAAAACAATTAGCCGGGCATGGTGGCAGGCACCTGTAATCCCAGCTACTTGGGAGGCTAAGGCAGGAGAATCGCTTGAACCAGGGAGGCAGAGGGCAGAGGTTGCAGTGAGCCAAGATCACGCCACTGCACTCCAGCCTGGGCGACAGAGTGAGACCCCGTCTCAAAAAAAGGAAAAAGAAAAGAGAGAAAAAGAATTGTTACCCAGCACAGGAATAATTTAGTAAACTGCCATTCTCTATAAAAAGGATATGAAGCAGACCCAGAAAGAGAATCCCCATCCATTTTAAGAAAGAAGCACAGGGCTGGTCATGATGGCTCATGCCTTTAATCCCAACACTTTGGGAGGCCAAGGTGGGAGGATCACTTGAGGTAAGGAGTTCAAGACCAGCCTGGGAAATATAGTAAGACCCTGTCCCTACAAATAATAATAATAATAATAATAAAAGTTTCAGCTACTCGGGAGGCTGAGGCAGGAGGATTACTTGAACCCAGGAGTTCAAGAGGTTGCAGTGAGCTATGATCACACTAGTGCCCTGTAGCCTGGGCAACAAAGCAAGACCCTATTAAAAAAAAACGGCTGGGCATGGTGGCTCACGCCTGTAATCCCAGCACTTTGAGAGGCCAAGGTGGGTGGATCACGAGGTCAGGAGATCGAGACCATCCTGGCTAACATGGTGGAACCCCATCTCTACTAAAAACACACAAAAAAATTAGCCGGGCGTGGTGGCGGGTGCCTATAGTCCCAGCTACTTGGGACGCTGAGGCAAGAGAATGGCGTGAACCTGGGAGGCGGGGCTTGCAGTGAGCCAAGATCTCCCCACTGCACTCCAGCCTGGGTGACACAGCGAGACTCCGTCTCAAAAAAAAAAAAAAAAAAAAAGCACAGCCATACAGCCAGGCACGGTGGCTCACCCCTATAATCCTGTTACTTTGGGAGGCCAAGGCAGGCAGATTGCCTGAGCTCAGGAGTTCAAGACCAGGCTAGACAATATGGCAAAAACCCTGTTTCTAATAGCAATGCAAAATATTGGCCAGGCGCAGTGGCTCACGCCTGTAATCCCAGCACTTTGGGAGGCCAAGGTGGGCAGATTACGGAGTCAAGAGATCGAGACCATCCTGGCCAACATGGTAAAACCTCGTCTCTACTAAAAATACAAAAATTAGCCGGGTGTGGTAGCTTGCACCTGTAGTCCGAACTACTCAGGAGACTGAGGCAGGAGAATCGCTTGAACCCAGGAGGTGGAGGTTGCAGTGAGCCGAGATCATGCCACTGCACTCCAGCCTGGCAGCAGAGCGAGACTCCGTCTCAAAAAAAAAAAAAGAAAATCAGCCAGGCATGGTGACGTGCACCTGTAATCCCAGCTATTCTGGAGGCTGAGGCATGAGAATCGCTTGAACCCAGGAGGAGGAGGTTGCAGTGAGCTGAGATCTCACCACCGCATTCTAGCTGCCTGGGAGACAGAGCAAGACTCCGTCTCAAAAAAATAAATAAATAAATAAATAAATAATACAAGCCGGGAGCAGTGGCTCATGCTTGTAATCCCAGCACTTTAGGAGTCTGAGGTGGGTCCATCATTTGAGGTCAGGAGTTCAAGACCAGCCTGGCCAACATAGTGAAACCCTGTCTCTACTAAACATACAAAAACTAGCCAGGCGGTAGTGGCATGCACCTGTAATCCCAGCTACTTGGGAGGCTGAGGCAGGAGAATTGCTTGAACCTGGGAGGCAGAGGTTGCAGTGAACTGAGATCGGGCCACTGCACTCCAGTCCGGGCAAGAGAGTGAGACCCTGTCTCAAAAAATAGTAAATAAATAAAATTTAAAAAAATACAAACATCATTAATCTACCATATTCCTTATTCACCAGTATTTAGTGATGTTGGGCCAGACTCACTGTTTCTCTTAGAGACACTGTGGGTGTCCTCATCCTTTCCCTTTAAAGAGGGGCAGCATGATGGATAGGCTAGACCTTAGCACTGTGGAACATGTCATCAGGACCCTCTGCAAGGGACCTTCGAATTGTGCATTTTCCTGGGGCAGGTTTCTCCTCCCTATTGGCTTTTCTCCTTTCACCCTCATAACCCTGGCACTTGGTGGATGGAACTCAGCAGCTTGCGTTCACTGAATACCAAGATACACCCCTGACAAACCCACTGCCTACTACCACTTAAATAACTGAGCTTGAGGCCAGGCGTGGTGGCTCATGTCTGTAATCCCAGCACTTTGGGAGGCTAAGGTGGACAGATCATGAGGTCAGGAGTTCGAGACCAGCCTGACCAACACGGTGAAACCCCATCTCTACTAAAAATACAAAAATTAGCTGGGCGTGGTGGTGCTCACCTGTAATCCCAGCTACTCGGGAGGCTGAGGCAGGAGGATCACTTGAGCCCGGGAGGCAGAGGTTGCAGTGAGCCGAGATCATGCTACTGCACTCCTGCCTAGGCGACAGAGCCAGACTATGTCTCAAAAAAAAATAATAAAAATAAATAAATAACTGAGTTTGGTCCAGCTTTGAGGTAGAAATATAAATGTTTCCCATTCCCCTCTGAGGGTTACCATAAAATATTTAACATAATACATCTTAAGCTTTTTTTTTTTTTTTTTTTTGAGATGGAGTGTCTCGCTCTGTTGCCCAGGCTGGAGTGCAGTGGCATGATCTCAGCTCACTGCAACCTCTGCCTCCTGGGTTCAAGCGATTCTCCTGCCCCAGCCTCCCGAGTAGCTGGGACTATAGGTGCGTGCCACCACACCTGGCTAATTTTTTGTATTTTTAGTAGACAGGGTTTCACCGTGTTAGCCAGGATGGTCTCGATCTCCTAAACTCATGATCTGCCCACCTCGGCCTCCCAAAGTGCTGGGATTACAGGCATGAGCCACCACGCCCAGCCCAAGCATCCTAAGCTTTTTGGATAAGTGTACAGGCCCTAGCAGGTGTTTGGTTTGCCTTGTTTTAAGTCTGTTTTATAATGTTGTCTCCTTTGATATTCAAAACTAACAACATCTGTTACCTACTGAACTTTTCCATTCAACAGCTTCTCAGAATTTATAGAATTCCCCAATTTTCTTGCTTACCTTGCCTTTCCTGGTGGTTCCAGCATGAGCAAGAACAGAGTTTGGAGAATTGATTAGTCTTTTTTTTTTTTTTGAGACGGAGTCTCGCTGTCACCCAGGCTGGAGTGCAGTGGTGCGATCTCGGCTCACTGCAGGCTCCACTTCCCGGGTTCACGCCATTCTCCTGCCTCAGCCTCCCATGTAGCTGGGACTACAGGCACCCGCCACCTTGCCTGGCTAATTTTTTGTATTTTCAGTAGAGATGGGGTTTCACCGTGTTGGCCAGGGTGGTCTCGATCTCATGACCTCGTGATCCACCCGCCTCGGCCTCCCAAAGTGCTGGGATTACAGGTGTGAGCCACCGCGCCCTGCCCTTTTTTTTTTTTTTTTTTTTTT
>NW_026652281.1:103430793-103437144 GCF_009828535.3 Hylobates moloch
AAAAAAAAAAAAAAAAAAATAGGCCCAGCACGGTGGCTCACACCCGTAATCCCAGCACTTTGGAAGGCTGAGGTGGGCAGATCACGAGGTCAGGAGATCGAGACCACCCTGGCCAACATGGGGAAACCCCATCTCTACTAAAAATACAAAAATTAGCCAGGCACGGTAGTGTGCACCTGTAGTCCCAGCTACTCAGGAGGCTGAGGCAAGAGAATTGCTTGAACCTGGGAGTCGGAGGCTGCAGTGAGCCGAGATCACGCCACTGCACTCCAGCCTGGGCAACAGAGTCAGACTCTGTCTCAAAAAAAAAAAAAAAAATTGGCTGGGTACAGTGGCTCACGCCTGTAATCCTAGCACTTTGGGAGGCCAAGGCAGGCGGATGACCTGAGGTCAGGAGTTTGAAACCAGAAATAAATAAAAATAAATAAATAGGCCGGGTGTGGTGGCTCACGCTTGTAATCCCAGCACTTTGGGAGGCCGAGGAGGGCGGATCACGAGTTCAGGAGATCGAGACCACAGTGAAACCCCGTCTCTACTAAAAATACAAAAAATTAGCCGGGCGTGGTGGCGGGCGCCTGTAGTCCCAGCTACTCAGAGAGGCTGAGGCAGGAGAATGGCGTGAACGCGGGAGGCGGAGCTTGCAACGAGCCAAGATTGCGCCACTGCACTCCAGCCTGGGTAAGAGAGCAAGACTCCGTCTCAAAAATAAATAAATAAATAAATAAGTAAATAAATAAATAAATAATAAATAAATAAAAATAGAGGCAAAGTCTCACTATGTTGCTCAGGCTCGTCTCGAACTCCTGGGCTCAAGCGATCTGCCTGCCTTGGCTTCCCAAAGTGCTGGGATTACAGGCATAGCTACCACACCCATATGCACATCTAATTTTTTTTGTTTTCTTTCAGACAGACTTTTACTCTGTCACCCAGGCTGGAGTGCAGTGGTGTGATCTCGGCTCACTGCAACCTCTGCCTCCCAGATTCAAGTGATTCTTCTGCCTCAGCCTCCTGAGTAGCTGGAATTAGAGACACCCGCCACCACACCCAGCTAATTCTTATTTAAACTTCAGGCGGGTCACGGTGGCTCACACCTGTAATCCCAGCAGTTTGGGAGGCAGACGTGGGTGGATCATTTGAGGTCAGGTGTTCAAGACCAGCCTGGCCAACATGGTGAAACCCCATCTCTACTAAAAATACAAAAATTAGCTGGGCATGGTGGCAGGGGCCTGTAGTCCCAGCTACTCAGGAAGCTGAGGAAGGAGAATTGCTTGAACCCAGGAGGTGGAGGTTGCAGTGAGCTGAGATGGCGCCACTGCACTCTACCCTGGGTGACAGAGTGAGACTGCGTCTCAAAATAAATAAATAAATAAAATAAATTTCACAACTATGTAAGATAGGCAAAGCAAGAGTTGTCTCTGGCCGGGAGCAGTGGCTTACGCCTGTAATCCCAGCACTTTGGGAGGCCAAGGCAGGTGGATCATGAGGTCAGGAATTCAAGACCAGCCTGGCCAACATGGTGAAACCCCGTCTCTACTGAAAATATAAAAATTATCCATGCATGGTGGCAGGTGCCTGTAATCCCAGCTACTCAGGATGCTGAGGCAGAAAATGGCTTGAACCCGCGAGATGGAGGTTGCAAGGGGCCGAGATGGCACCACTGCACTCCAGCCTGGGTGACAAGGTAAGAGTCCGTCTCAAAAAAAAAAAAAAAAAGTTGTCTCCACTTCTTTGTGAAGAAACCAGGCTGAGAAATACTAAATGACTTGCTCGAGGGTGATCCTATTAGAACCCCAGATGTCAGCCCTTAGACCCTATCAGTCGCCAGTAAGTGCAGGATTCAGACTCACACCCCAGATCCTGGACCCTAGACCTTGTGCTTCTTGTCCTACAGCACCTGCCCTTTGTATCACAGCCCCAGAGTGTGCCAGAGTTGTGTGCGTGAAACCAATATCACAGCCACAGTTGAACACTAAACGGAAGTATAGGCCCATGGGGTTCTCTGGGTTCATGGGGAGGATGTCCTGCTGCTGCAGTAGTTGGTGAAATTTTGGTGATGAAAAGAATGTTTCTGGGAATGTAAGCAAATGGTTTGGACCCAAGACCAGGGACTTGCTTGGCAGTTTCTCTGGGAATCCGGAAGCAGCACTGGGAAGACCCAGAGCCTGGCTCGGGGAGACGGCTATGCCTTGTGGATCTAGGAAGGATGGGGGTTCTCTTCCCACTCTGGACTCTGTCACCCACCATCAGCTTTCCCTTCTCTGTGCAGATTACAGCCACAGCCTTCAGGAGTGACCATAGACAAATCCTTTCTCACAGAAGACAAGAACACCCAGAATCGCAAGCTTCTTCAGAAACGAAGGACACTGGTTAGTGATAGTGTTGTTTTGGAACCCCAAATGTCAGCCCCCAGACCCTATCCATCTCCCTTCCTGCAACCCAAGAGTACCACCCACCTGAAACATGCCCACCTGAAACATGCCCACCAGAATGGCTTCTTCTCAGTCAGAGAGTGTGGCTCAGAGAGGCCAGGCCCACCAGGCTTTGGGGAGAAGGGTGTACACTGGCTGCCTGCTCCTCATCTGAAAAGCCTTCCCGGATCTCCCTAGGCAGAGAGAGAACTCGCCTCTGCCCACAGGCATCCCTCCCCTGCAGCTCAGCATTCTGCAGCGGACTTCACTTCTCATCCCTCCTGCCAACACACCAGGCACTGTGCTACCTGCTGGGACAGTCATGCCAGATCTGCCAAGGTCCTTCAAGGCTGTGACTGTATCTTTCTGTCTTTATGGCCCTAGTATCTAACAGGCTACCTGAATGTCTGCCAAATGTTGATAGCTCCATAATTGCTGAGTAGGTGTGTGAAGGCAGGAGGAAAGAGATGCGTCTCTACCATGTTCACTCTGGATCTCTCCGCCATTCCTCTTTTTTAAAGTTTGTATATAAAAATGAATGCTAGGCCGGGCGTGGTGGCTCACGCTTGTAATCCCAGCACTTTGGGAGGCCGAGGCGGGCAGATCACGAGGTCAGGAGATCGAGACCACGGTGAAACCCCGTCTCTACTGAAAATACAAAAAAATTAGCTGGGTGTGGTGGCAGGCGCCTGTAGTCCCAGCTACTCGGAGAGGCTGAGGCAGGAGAATGGTGTGAACCCAGGAGGGGGAGCTTGCAGTGAGCCGAGATTGCGCCACTGCACTCCAGCCTGGGCGACAGAGCGAGACTCCGTCTCAAAAAAAAGAAAAAAAAAAAAAAAGAATGCTGTACCAAGGTATCAGAAGAGAAATGAAATTTAAATTAAAAAAAAAAAGAGCTGGGCACAGTGACTCATGCCTATAATCCCAGTGCTCTGGGAGGCCGAGGCAGGCGGATCACCTGAGGTCAGGAGTTTGACCAGCTTGGCCAACATGGCAAAACCCCATATCTACTAAAAATACAAAAATTAGTCATGCATGGTGGTGCATCTGTAGTCCCAGCTACTCAGGAGGCTGAGGCACGAGAATCGCTTTAACCTGGGACGTGGATGTTGCAGTGAGCCAAGATCACACCACTGCACTCCAGCCAAAGACTCCATCTCAAAAAAAAAAAAAAAAAGAATGCCGTCTTTTTTTTTGAGACAGGCTTTTGCCTGTCAGGGTGCAGTGGTGCAATTATGGCTTGCTGCAGTCTCAAATGCCTGGGCTCAAGTGATTCTCCTACCTCACCCTCCCAAGTAGCTGGAACTATAGGCACATGCCACCACACCCAGCTAATTTTTTTTGGTGGGGGGGGGACAGAGTTTTGCTCTGACAATCCAGCTGGAGTGCAGTGGCACAAACACAGCTCACTGCAGACTCCACCTCCCACGCTGAACCTATCCTCCCACTCAGCCTCCTGAGTAGCTGAGACTACAGGAGTGCACCACCACACCTGGCTATTTTTTGTATTTTTTGTAGAGGCAGAGTCTAAACTACGTTGCCCAAGCTGGTCTTGAACTCCTGGGCTCAAGCAATCCTCCTTCCGTGGCCTCCCAAAGCACTAGGATTACAGGTGTGAGCCACCACACGAAACTCAATACTGTTTTGTTTTTTTTTTTTTTGAGATGGAGTCTTGCTGTGTCACCCAGGAAGTAGTACAGTGGCGCGATCTCGGCTCACTGCAACCTCCGTCTCCCAGGTTCAAGTGATTATCCTACCTCAGCCTCCTGAGTAGCTGGGATTACAGGTGCACACCACCACGCCCGGCTAATTTTTTTTTTTTTTTTTTTTTGAGACGGAATCTTGCTCTGTCACCCAGGCTGGAGTGCAGTGACGCAATCTCGGCTCACTGCAAGCTCCGCCTCCCGGGTTCACCCCATTCTCCTGCCTCAGCTTCCCCAGTAGCTGGGACAGATGCCCGCCAACACGCCTGGCTAATTTTTTTGTATTTTTAGTAGAGATGGGGTTTCACCGTGTTGGCCAGGATGGTCTCGATATCCTAACCTCGTGATCTGCCCGCCTTAGCCTCCCAAAGTGCTGGGATTATAGGTGTGAGCCACCATGCTCGGCCACGCCCGGCAAATTTTTGTATTTTTAGTAAAGACAGGGTTTCATCATGTTGGTCAGGCTGGTCTCCAACTCCAGACCTCGTGATCTGCCTGCCTCGGCCTCCCAAAGTGCTGGGATTACAGGCGTGAGCCACTGTACCTGGCCCCAATGCTGTCTTATTAAGTACTTTTGGGCTCTTGTTGATATGATCATAGGATTGTTATTAATCAGCAAATAGCCATTGTCCAAATCTCATAAAGGAAAAACCACATTTGAGTAAACTTACAACTCTGGCTCACAGTGGAACAGCACGGGCTGTATGGTGATTTTCCTTGTGTGACCGTGACCCTCGTGGGGAATTTGGAAACACATGGGCCACACACTTTCTGGGGCTGGGGACTCCCAACACCCCTGCGGGAGTGACTCCAGGGAGGAGAAAGGTGGGGGTCAGTATGGATTATTCGCAGAGACCAAGCGCAGCCCAAAAGACCTGATGACTAGGGGAAAGCTCTGAGGCTCCAGGGCAGCGTTCTCAGCTGCCACCTTCTGTGGGCCAGGCTTTTTCATTCTCACTTTCTTTTGCGCGGCATCAACCACCAGAGGGCAGTGTTCCCTCCCGCCGTCCCTCCGGGGCCGCCTTCCCGTTTTTACCTACAGGGGGAAGCAGAGAGCACGGAGCGCCCGGGAGCACTACGTTCCAGCCACCCGGGCGGAGATCCCTCAGCTGTTAATAACCTAGCCAAGACGCGGCATGGCAGCTAGCTCTACAGCTTCCACTCGCCTCTGCAAGCAAAGGAGGGTAGCCACATTTTCTCTCGGTAGAAACAGTAGACAGAACACGAGGACTGGTCTTTTTTTTATATATTAATTAATTTATTTATTTTTTCAGACGGAGCCTCGCTCCTCGCCCAGGCTGGAGCGCAGTGGCACAATCTTGGCTCACTGCAACCTCCGCCTCCCAGGTTCAAGCGATTCTCCTGCCTCAGCCTCCCGAGTAGCTGGGACTACAGGCACGTGTCACCACACCTGGCTAATTTTTTGTGTTTTTAGTAGACACGAAGTTTCACCGTGTTAGCCAGGATGGTCTCGGTCTCCTGACCTCGTGATGTGCCCGCCTCGGCCTCCCAAAGTGCTGGGATTACAGGCGTAAGCCACCGCGCCCGGCCAAGGACTGGTCTTTTACAAGTCTGAAAAATGGCCGGGCGCGGTGGCTCACGCTTGTAATCCCAGCACTTTGGGAGGCCGAAGTGGGTGGATCACCTGAGGTCAGAGGTTCGAGACCAGCCTGGGCAACATGGTGAAACCCCGTTTCTACTAAAAATACAAAATTAGCTGGGCATGGTGTTGCGTGCCTGTAGTCCCAGCTCTTCGGGAGGCTGAGGCAGGAGAATTGCTTGAACTTGGGAGGTGGAGGTTGCAGTGAGCCAAGATCGTGCCACTGCGCTCCAGCCTGGGCAACAGAGTGAGGCTCCATCTCAAGATAAATGAATAAATAAAAACAAATAATAAAAAATAAAAGTCGGCCGGGCGCGGTGGCTCACGCTTGTAATCCCAGCACTTTGGGAGGCCGAAGTGGGTGGATCACCTGAGGTCAGAGGTTCGAGACCAGCCTGGGCAACATGGTGAAACCCCGTTTCTACTAAAAATACAAAATTAGCTGGGCATGGTGTTGCGTGCCTGTAGTCCCAGCTCTTCGGGAGGCTGAGGCAGGAGAATTGCTTGAACTTGGGAGGTGGAGGTTGCAGTGAGCCAAGATCGTGCCACTGCGCTCCAGCCTGGGCAACAGAGTGAGGCTCCATCTCAAGATAAATGAATAAATAAAAACAAATAATAAAAAATAAAAGTCGGCCGGGCG
>NW_026652281.1:103437154-103451679 GCF_009828535.3 Hylobates moloch
TTTTTTTTTTTTTTTTTTGAGACAGAGTCTCGCTCTGTCACCCAGGCTGGAGTGCAGTGGCGCGATCTCGGCTCACTGCAAGCTCCGACTCCCGGGTTCACGCCATTCTCCTGCCTCAGCCTCTCCGAGTAGCTGGGACTACAGGCGCCCGCCACCACGCCCGGCTAATTTTTTGTATTTTTAGTAGAGACGGGGTTTCACCGTGGTCTCGATCTCCTGACCTCGTGATCCGCCCGCCTCGGCCTCCCAAAGTGCTGGGATTACAAGCGTGAGCCACGGCGCCCGGCCTAGAATATTGAAAATTATGACCAGTGAAACTCTAATTTCCAGTACATAAAATCACCTGTCATCTACACTTAATCTTCTAACTCAAAGCATATCCGGAATGCATGGCTTTCTCCCCACCTCCACTGCCCAGTTCACTCTCTGTCTTAATCACCCCTGGAGAAAGGCAAGAACCTCAACACATGTCTCCCTGCCTCCAATCTTGCCTCTCCTGCAATCTGTTCTTCACATGGCTGCCAAAGAAAATCTGATATGTCATACCTCTGCTTAAATTCCTCCACTGGCTTCCTATGCCATTTAGAATAATGTCCAGATTCTTTCCCAGAGCCTGCAAGACCCCATATTAGTCTAGCCCTGCCATTCTCTTTCACTCCTCCCTGCCTCACTTCATCCCAGTATTTTTTTAAACAAGTAATTATAACGTTTAATTATGTGAACAAACAGAATACTACTGTACAAAGAATGAAGCTCATGGTTTGTTTGTTTGTCTGTCGCCCAGGCTGGAGTGCGATCTTGGCTCACTGCAACCTTCACCCTCCAAGTTCAAGCAATTCTCCTGCCTCAGCCTCCTGAGTAGCTGGGATTACAGGCACCTGCCATCGTGCCCGGCTAATTTTTTGTATTTTTGGTAGAGACGGGGTTTCACCATCTTGGCCAGGCTGGTCTTGAACTCCTGACCTTGTGATCCACCTGCCTCGGCCTCCCAAAGTGCTGGGATTACAGGTGTGAGCCACTGCGCCCGGCCAAAGTTCATGTTTTAATCTTTTTTGAAACATGTTTGACCAGCCTGGGCAACATGGCGAAACTCTGCCTGTACATGAAATACAATAATTAGCTGGGCATGGTGGCTCACTCCCGTAATCCCAACTACTCAGAAGGCTGAGGTGGGAGGATGTTCAAAAGGTTGAGATCTTCAGTTACCTGTGATCCCACCATTGCACTCCAGCATGGGTGACAGAGCGAGACCCTGTCTCAAAAAAAAAAAGACCGGGCACGGTGGCTCACGCCTATAATCCCAGCACTTTGGGAGGCCAAGGCGGAAGATCACCTGAGGTTAGGAGTTGGAGACCAGCCTGGCCAACGTAGTGAAATCTTGTCTCTACTAAAAATACAAAGAATTTCGCAGTGGCTCACGCCTGTAATCCTAGCACTTTGGGAGGCCGAGGCGGGCAGATCACGAGGTCAGGAGATCGAGACCATCCTGGCTAACACGGTGAAACCCCGTCTCTACTAAAAATACAAAAAATTAGCCAGGTGTGGTAGTGGGCGCCTGTAGTCCCAGCCACTCGGGAGGCTGAGGCAGGAGAATGGCGTGAACCTTTGGGAGGCTGAGGCAGGCGGATCACCTGAGGTCGGGAGTTCAAGATCAGCCTGACCAACATGGAGAAACCCCATCTTTACTAAAAATACAAAATTAGCCAGGCGTGGTGGCACATGCCTGTAATCCCAGCTACTCGAGAGGCTGAGGCAGGAGAATCACTTGAACCCAGGAGGCGGAGGTTGCGGTGAGCTGAGATCATGACATTGCACTCCAGCCTGGGCAACAAGAGTAAAACTCTGTCTCAAAAAAAGAAAAAAAAATACAAAAAATTAGCTGGGCTTGGCGGTGGGCACCTGTAATCCCAGCTACTTAGGAGGCTGAGGCAGGGAGAATTGCTTGAACCCAGGAGGCAGAGGTTGCAGTGAGCTGAGATGGCACCACTACGCTCCAGCCTGGGCAACGAAGCGAGACTCCATCACAAAAAAAAAAAAAAAAAGATTTTTTTTTTCCATATTATTCAGTAGTTCAAGGTTTTACTAGTAAATGAATAAATAATTTAAAACTTCAGGCTGGGGCCGGGTGTAGTGGCTCACATCTGTAATCCCAGCACTTTGGGAGGCCGAGGCGGGCGGATCATGAGGTCAGGAGGTCAAGACCATCTTGGCCAACATGGTGAAACCCCGTCTCTACTAAAAATACAAAAAATTAGCCAGATGTGGTGGCAGGCACCTGTAATCCCAGCTACTTGGGAGGCTGAGGCAGGGAGAATTGCTTGAAACTGGGAGGCAGAAGTTGCAGTGAGCTGAGATTGTGCCACTGCACTCCATCCCGGGCAACAAAGTGAGACTCCGTCTCAAAAAACAAAAAACAAAAACAAAACTGCAGACCAGGCACCATGGCTCACACCTGTAATCCCAGCACTTTGGGAGGCTGAGGCGGGCGGATCATGAGGAGTTCGAGACCAGCATGACCAAAATGGTGAAACCCCGTCTCCACTAAAAATACAAAAATTAGCTGGGCGTGGTGGTGCCCGCCTGTAATCCCAGCTGCTCAGGAGGCTGAGGCAGGAGAACATCTCAAAAAAAAAAAAAAAAAAAAATGCATTTAGGTAGTAACCATGGAAATATGTCTGCAAAAGGATAGCAAATTGAGTCAGATAACACAGATATCAGATCTAAATGACAAGGAATATTGATAGCTTTTTCTCTACAGTTCTCTTATTTTGAGAAGCAAGAATCTAATTTTTTGCTTAATTTTTTTTTTTTTCGAGATGGAGTCTTGCTTAGTCGCCCAAGCTGGAGTACTGTGGCTCGATCTCAGCTCTGCAACCTCTGCCTCCCAGGGTTCAAGCAATTCTCCTGCCTCAGTTTCCAGAGTAGCTGGAATTATAGGTGTGTGCCACTACACCCGGCTAATTTTTGTGTTTTTAGTAGAGACGGGGTTTTACCATGTTGGCCAGACTGGTCTTAAACTCCTGACCTCAAGTGATCTACCCGCCTCAGCCTCCCAAAGTGCTGGGATTACAGGCATGAGCCACCATGCCTGGACTTCTTGGCTCAGCTTTTTTAACACAAGCACAAATATGCCCATGCCTGTCTCAGGTATCTGATAATTTACACTTGATCTCGGTGCAGATTCTGGGAAAGCGAACTCCATGGAAGACTCAGAAACCAAGTTCTAATTCAGTTGCCATGAAAACTTAAGGTGAGGGGATTGTCAATCAGCGAAAAATACGGAGGAAAACACTAAAAATATGGTAAGCATCTCTAGCATTAACAATTTTTATTGGCTGGGTGCGGTGGCTCACGCCTGTAATCCCAGCACTTTGGGAGGCTGAGGCAGGTGGATCACTTGAGGTCAGGAGTTCGAGACCAGCCTGACCAACATGGAGAAACTCTGTCTCTACTAAAAATACAAAATTAGCCAGGTGTGGTGGTGCATGCCTGTAATCCCAGCTACTCCGGGGGCTGAGGCAGGAGAATCACTTGAACCTAGGAGGTGGAGGTTGCGGTGAGCGGAGATTGTGCCATTGCACTCCAGCCTGGGCAACAAGAGCAAAACTCTGTCTCCAAAAAAAAAAAAACAAAAAAAAAAAAAACCCAATTTTTATTTATTTTGCTAGATGTGGTGGTAATGGGGAAAACATTAATAGAACTTTTGAGAGCTGGAATTCATCTCAAAATTGCTCGTGTTTGGAGATCATAACATCAGTGCTGGATCACAAACAGCCTGTTAGCCTTGGAGCCTGCTTCCTGGTCTCTTCTGATAGAGATAGGCCCTATAGACAGATTTGCAAATGCAGATCTTTTAAAAATGCTTTTATTATTTTTTGAGACAGGGTCTCTTTCTGTTGCCCAGGCTGGAGTGCGATCACGACTACTGAAGTCTTGAATTCCTGGGCTCAAGCAATGCTCCTGCCTCAGCCTCCCCATTATCTGGGACTACACGCGCGCACCACCACGCCTGAATAATTTATTTTTATTTTTTTGTAGCGACCAGGGGGCGGGGGTCTCACTGTGTTGCCCAGGCTGCTCTCGAACTCCTGAGCTCAAGCTATCCTCCCACCTCAGTGTCCTAAAGTGTTGGAATTACAGGCGTGAGCCACCGCCTAGCCTGCAAATGCAAATCTAACCAGGTCATATGTAGGATAAAAATCTTTTTCCTGGCCCAAGCGTCTCTCCTCATCTTCGGAGAGAGAGATGGGAATGAGAGAGCCTTCTAATAATAGCAATTGCTAGTTACCAGTGCCCAGGCTTATCGTGTGTTAGACTCTGAGTTAAACATTAACTCCTTGAATCATTACAAGCTCCTTATCAGGTGGGTATCAACCTCAATTTACAGATGAAGAAGCCAAGACTTGGGCTGCTTGCATTACATTAACCGAGGTTTACCCGCAGCGAGGCTGCCTCCAAAGCAGCTGGAGTTTGCAACCATCACTGTCCACCCCGCGAGCTGCGATAGTGCGAGAACTACAATTCCCGTGGGGCTTTGCGGGAGCATCGCGAGAGTTGCCTTAACTGTGGCAGCGGGACCGCGGACCCTGCAGCTGGCTGGGCGGTTAGGAGGGCCCGGGCCGGAGACGATGGCTGACAACAACCCTTACAGCGACCCTACGCCGCGCACGCTGCTGCGACGCGTGCTGGATACAGCGGACCCGCGCACCCCGCGGCGACCCCGGAGTGCTCGGGCTGGGTATGTGAGGGGGCTCCCCGAGTACTTGAGCAACTAGAGGGACTGGGGAGTGGGGTCTGGGTGGGACCCAGCGCCGACTCTGTTCCAAGAAGGAAACTGAGTCTCAGAGAGGAGCAGGGCCTGGGACTCTGAGAACTGGTTCCATTGCTCTAGCCGGGCCCAGGCCAGCTGTTTGTGCCCCTGCCCCCAGGGCTCCAGGCAGCCAGCCCTCGGTACCACAGAGCCTGACTGATCCCGAGTCTTTGGGGGCTCAGCCACTGGAGATGGAGGATAGGCGCTCAGAATCTCACCTTCTGCTCTGTTCTCTAGGGTACTTTCCCCAGACCAGCCAGGGTGTGCCTAGGCATTTGCCCGGAACTTCTGCGTCCCGAGGGTTCCCACTGTTCCTGCGCATTGTCTTACTGTCCCTGTAGCTCTCAGCTGGGAAATGGGAAAGGAGCTAGAGGACAGCCTGGGCAGAAGTTGGGAGTCAGCAACTGGAAGATGCTTTGCTAAGGAGCAGGGAATTTGTCCTGACTCAGTGGGAGTGGCAGTGGGTGAGGGCTGTGGTGAGCTCACGGTGCAGAGGATGCATACGTTGACATCTGCCAGACCGGGACAGTGGAGTTTCTTTATAGGGAATGAGAAGCCATTCATTATAGGTTCTACACCCATGAGGTAGGAGCTGCGCCCTGGGAACACTTATGTGGCTCTGGAATCTGAGAGGGACTGGACTGGAGAGACTAAGGTGTCTGGGGTACCAAGTTCTTAAAAGATTTTAAAATACTTTAATATCCATTATGGATTGTTACTTTCATGTCTGGGGTGGATGCTCTTCCAATTGCCCCTCTTGTCTGTGTGGCTAACCCCTACTTATCCTTTGTGATTCTGCTGAAGTCACCTCTGTGAAGCCTTTTCCAGCTCCTCCTGGTTGGTTCACTCATATGCCCTCCCTATTCCCATACCCCAGGGGTCTTCTTCGGTCCACACTGCTGTTGACATAGGGCTGGGAACAGGGGCGATGGTAGGGGCAAGTGGTTTCTGGGTCCCTAGCCCTGAAGGAAAAAGGCTTCAGACCAAGACCCCTGATGAAGGCATGTTTCTATATCCTCTACCTTCCTCACCGTAATTCTCAGCGTTGCTGGTCTTTACGCAGAGCCCAGAGAGCCCTGCTTGAGATGGCTTCCTCCAGGAGGTTGAGTGGCCAAACAAGTACGATAGCCAGAGGGCGTTCCCGTGGAGCCAGGGTAAGTACCCAGCCCACTGACCCCAAAGGGCCCTGGCTGCCTCGGGGAGGGGGGGTTGAGGTCTAGCTCTGCTCTGGAGCCCACCTTGAGGAAATCTCAAGGCAAACGGACAGACTGGTTGCTTGGTGCTTTTGCCTATAGTCTATTGGCAGATCGGCCCATGTTCAGGCCAGT
This sequence comes from Hylobates moloch, assembly GCF_009828535.3. Taxonomy (NCBI): domain Eukaryota; kingdom Metazoa; phylum Chordata; class Mammalia; order Primates; family Hylobatidae; genus Hylobates; species Hylobates moloch. The sequence goes on from NW_026652281.1 coordinate 103,443,293, forward strand.
GGACACTTGGAGGAACAGACACCTCGGACGCTGCTGAAGAACATCCTACTAACTGGTAAGTGAGCTCTGGCCTGCCGGTCAGAGTTACGTACCAGTCCAACACCAGTCTTGTGGTATCTTTCATTCAGAGTGGCCTGTTCTGTCAGCCCCACCCTCTCCTTGGTGTTTCTGCAGCCCCGGAATCTTCCATCCTGATGCCTGAGTCGGTAGTGAAGCCAGTGCCAGCACCGCAGGTGGTCCAACCCTCCAGACGAGAGAGCAGTTGCGGCAGGTACACAGAATTCCCCCACCTTGGATTGTACTATGGGCAGCTTAGTCGGGGAGTTTCTTGGGGGTTGCAAAAGCCAGAATTGGACTTCCTGGCCCGTCTGAGATAAGCTCCATTCTTACAGCCTGGAGCTGCAACTTCCTGAGCTCGAGCCCCCCACAACCCTGGCTCCAGGTCTGCTGGTCCCTGGCAGGAGGAAACAGAGGCTGAGACTGTCGATGTTTCAGCAGGGAGTGGACCAGGGGCTGTCTCTCTCCCAAGGTGAGGCCCTGGACACCACTTTTGCTACCCTCTCCCTCCTGTCCTCTGGAGAGGCTAAGGAGTCCTGAGAGAGGGCCCTCACAGGCCTGGATCACTTACCATGGTTTTCTTCTTTTACATTCTCTTGCCGGTTGCTGACAGAGTCTCAAGGGAATGCTGATGCCTCTTCCCTCACCAGGTGCTGTTCTGGGCGTTTCCTGTTCTGGGAGTGGGTGGAGGAGAGACTTGGGGAAGGAGGTGCTGCCTGGGATGGAATCTGGCCATACTACTCCCTGCCAGTTTTAGCCTCACAGCATCTGTTCTAAGAGATGAGAGCCCCAGGGCAGATGGAGGGATCTCTGGGCAAACTGGGTCTCAGGTACCTGACTTTCCTCTGTGCCTCCCCACTCTCACCAGCTCCCTCAACCTGACCTTTGCCACACCTCTTCAGCCACAGTCAGTGCAGAGGCCTGGCTTGGCCCGCAGACCTCCCGCCCGCCGAGCTGTAGATGTGGGTGCCTTTTTGCGGGATCTGCGAGATACTTCCCTGGCTCCTCCAAGTAAGGTTGAGGTTTTCCCCTGCTGGCCTTTGGGGAAAGCTCTCCGCGTTGTGACAGATAGGAGGTGATGCTGAGTCAGGGTTGCACCCCTCTCAGTGGGGTCAAGGACAGTGAGCAACTCTGGTCAGTGGGTCTACAAGGAATTTCTGCCTGCTTTCTACAGGGGGCCCCTTTCCTTGGTCCCTCGGTGTCTCCCAGGGCCCCATATCCTTAGACTGTAGGGCTGGAGGTTGGAAAGGGGTGTGGTGGGGTGTGGTGTGGTGGCCGAAACTTGTTGAAAGGGGCCAGGTTTCAGGATCAGCTGGCCAATTCAAACTGACCTGGGAGCCTGATTACAGAAAACAAGTTCACCAGAGTAAGAAGAGGGTTTGGGAAAAAGGAGCAGAACAAGCAGCGAAGAGGTATTTTAAGTGGGCAGCCGGTGGGCGGGCAGCTGTGGGGACCTGGGACTGCCAGGCAGAGGAACAGGAAGGTAAGCAAGGAGGGCTGTAGGCGATAAGGCCTCGCGTGCTAGGTCGTCTTCTTTCTCTGAAGGCCACTCAGGGCGGACCCATGCAGCCCACTGTCCAGGCCCTGGCAACGCTGAGTAGCAGCCGGTGGGCCTGGAATACGCTGAGAGCCAGCTGGCCCCTGATCTCCAGGTGACAGCCTCAGAACCTGTTACTACTCTGCCCACAGACATTGTGTTGGAGGACACCCAGCCGTTCTCTCAGCCCACAGTTGGCTCCCACGACGTGTATCACTCCCTGCCCTGCATGCCTCACACTGGGGCTGAAGACGCTGAGCGGGCTGCCGGTCGCAAGACACAGAGCAGTGGGCCTGGGCTGCAGAACAATAGTGAGTGTGTGGCACCGGTGGCCTGGAGCCAAACTTAGCTTGGGTGAGAGTTGACAATGGTAGTTTTCCTTCCTCAAGCCCCTCTGTGCCCCTAGAGCACCCTGGCTGTGGCTGCCTCCTTCATCCAAGAGCAGAGTCCATGTTGGGCCAGGAGACTTCAGATCCATGTCCTGGTGCTGCCTCTGGCTTTGTCTTTCCTCAGTGGGCAGGGCTGGGTCTGCTAGTCCATCTTTACCCTTCTCTGAGCTATGCAGCCTTGGCCTGCTGCATCTCCAGCCTGTATTCTCTCCCCTTCACTCAGGCCCTGGGAAACCAGCCCAGTTTCTGGCAGGAGAGGCAGAGGAGGTCGATGCCTTTGCTCTGAGCTTCCTGAGCACCAGCAGTGGTGTCTCTGGAGAAGATGAAGTAGAGCCCTTACACGATGGAGTTGAAGAGGCAGAGAAGAAGATGGAAGAAGAAGGTGTGAGTGTGAGTGAAATGGAGGCAACAGGAGCACAAGGACCCAGCAGGATAGAAGAGGCCGAGGGACACACAGAGGTGACAGAAGCAGAGGGATCCCAGGGGACTGCTGAGGCCGAGGGGCCAGGAGCATCTTCAGGGGATGAGGATGCCTCTGGCAGGGAAGGTAAGAGGCCCAGTGCAGGGGGTGACTGGTGACAGCTGTGTTCAGGCCCTAGCAAACAGAAAGGCCTTGCCTGGGTTGTGTTTCCGGGCACTGGTGGTGGTAGGGGGTCAGGGAGACTGAGGGGCACCTGCTTGGCTGGAGCTAGGTGGGGCCCACCAGAAACAGGACAGAAATACTGTGGCTGTGCTGGCCTGGGTGAGATGGTCAGGTCTGGGATCCCTGTGACCCCACCCTTCTTCTTTGTAGCAAGTCCAGAGTCGGCCTCCAGCACCCCTGAGTCTCTCCAGGCCAGGCGACATCATCGGTTTCTTGAGCCAGCCCCAACGCCTGGTGCTGCAGTGTAAGATCCCACAACCCCATTCCTCATGGGCCTCTTGGGAAGGGAGCATTGGGTACGCTGTGTACATAGGGTCCTCCCCCTTCCTACGGGTATGCAGATGATTACCCAGCAGGGCAGCTTGAGCTGGGCTGGGGAGAGCTCACCAAGAGCACCCCTGCCATCCTGGTGCCTGCCTCCAGGGCTTAGAGGAGCCTGGGTGAGGGGGAAAGTATGTGGTTGGTTTGTAGTCAGAAAAGGCTTCCTGGAGGACGATTAGCAGAATCGGGAAAGGCAGCAGTAGAGTAAGGGAAGAGACTGTCCATTCTAAGGCCTGGGGTCATGGACCCAAGCAGGTACCGATATAGATAATAAGCCTGAACCAGGATGTCGAGTCGACTGTGGAGGGACAGAGCCCTGGGGAAAGACTGGCCTCTATGTGGCCCCCTGACCCAACTGCCCCTCAGCAGGTGGTCAGGGCTGCTGGTCCTGGCTGGCCATGGGCCACATTGTCCCAGCCTCAGCAGGAGCCAGCAAGACTTGCTCTTGAATAAGAGCCCCCTCTGTCCACTGTTGCCCTCAGCTTATCTTCAGAGCCTGCAGAGCCTCTGTTGGTCAGGCATCCCCCTAGGCCCCGGACCACTGGCCCCAGGGCCCGGCAAGATCCCCACAAGGCTGGACTGAGCCACTATGTGAAACTCTTTAGCTTCTATGCCAAGATGCCCATGGAGAGGAAGGCTCTTGAGATGGTGGAGAAGTGGTGAGTCCTGGGCACGTGGGGTAGGGAGAGGAACCCCTCGGGTCATGATCAGACTGTTCAGCCTGCCCCATCCCCACCTTCTTGGCAGCCTAGATAAATATTTCCAGCATCTTTGTGACGACCTGGAGGTATTTGCTGCTCATGCTGGCCGCAAGACTGTGAAGCCAGAGGACTTGGAGCTGCTGATGCGGCGGTGAGAGGGCAGAAGGTGTGGGGGTGCTGGCTGGGGGAGTTCTGGCGCTGATTCTGCCTGTCCCTTCTCTTCCTCCACTGCAGGCAGGGCCTGGTCACCGACCAAGTCTCACTGCACGTGCTAGTGGAGCGGCACCTGCCCCTGGAGTACCGGCAGCTGCTCATTCCCTGTGCGTACAGTGGCAACTCTGTCTTCCCTGCCCAGTAGTGGCCAGGCTTCAACACTTTCCCTGTCCGCACCTGGGGCCTCTTGCCCCCCACATATTTCTCCAGGTCTCCTCCCCCCCCCCCCCCAGCATCAATAAAGTGTCATAAACAGAATATTCTGCATTTTGGTGCATGTTCTGGGGCCAGCCAGGCAGGGACTGATTCCCCCCCACAACTCCCCAGCACAGTCTGGAGAATGGCATGGGTTCAGACAAACACTTTTATACTAAAAGCTAGGGGTTAGCAGGACTGGAGCATGCAGGCTGCCCACAGGTTCCTAGCTTGCAGGCCCTGGCTCTCGAGGTCCCACACGCCTGATGTCAATCACCTGAAGCCGCTCCAGGACAGTCTGGAGGATTTCCACCACGGCTTCTTCCTTCTCGTCACCCTCCTCTGGCATTTCCAACTCAGGGAGCTGGAAGGCCTGGCTCACGTAGGTGTTCACAGTCTGCTTGTCCAGGCTGGGGTCGATGGTCATCAGGGCCCCTCGCAGCTTGGGCAGAGTCACTTCCTCATGGCTGCCCCACAGGAAAAGAGAGTGACAGGCCCTGACCCCTCCTCTCCGTGCCCCAGACTCCCAGGTGCCCTTCTCTGTGCTGGGCTGAGCAGTGGATGGTGCATGGTGCACAGGGAGACCCAGGGGCTTCAGGGGCCCAGCCTGTGGGACTCACCTATGGATGAGGGTCACTCACAGTTCTATGCCCAGCTCCTGCTTTAGCTGCTGTAAGTACTCATCCTTCTCATCCATGTATTGTTCCCAGAGTTTTTGCACAAAGGGCTCACTCTGGCCCTCCTCATCCTGGGAGGGGCCACAAGTCGGGGGAGGGCACATTGGCTAGGGTCCAGCCAAGGCTAGGGCAGGGGCCAGGCCAGTCCCCGGACCCCACACACCCACCTCCATAAACAGTGAGTGGTAGTTAAGCAAGTCTGCATTGCTGCTGCTGGGATGCCAGCCCCCTGCCTCCATCAGCTCCTGGATTTGCTCTTCTGTCTTGAGAGGGAAGGTACTCTTGAGGACAGTGCTGTAGGGGAAACACGAGGGCCAACAGGGACCTGCTGAGGCCTGCTTGTGCCTCTCCCTAGTGCTCAAAATGGAGTGAGTTCCGAGGCTGTGGCCCTTCCCACGAGGTGCCCCTTTTCCCTGCAGATGCAGGAACAGTTGGGTAGGAGTTGGGGGTGGCCTGGACTGGCCTCTCACTTGAACTGCTCCATGGTTAGTAGCCCCTCGTTCTGACTGTCAGCATTTGTCATTTCCTTCAGCAGCTGGGCTACTGTCTCCTTCTGGGTGACATACACATTCTCACTCCGCTATAAGGAGAGAAGCATTATTCACTTGCTGTTCCTGGGAGTGGTGGGGGCAAAGCTGGTCTATGCTAGGGACAAAGACCGCTCTCAGTCTCCCCAAGGGGAATAGGCCCCAGCTCACCTTTCCCATCAAGACTGCATAGAACTGACTCATAACCTCGTTGGAGTGGAAGATCTTGATATTTTCAAAAATAGTGTAAGCCCAGGCCATGGCATCACTGGGCCCAAAGCGATGCTCCAGGAAATTGAAGAAGAAATCTGGAAACGTCTCTTTCTGCGGGATCGAGGAAATGCTCAGTCATCCTGCCTTAGGGTTGGTTGGCCCTCATCCCTGGCACCTCTGGACCTGCAGAGGACTCTGGATCTGAAGACCACGCTGGGCCAGAGTGGCTGGTGAGATCTGACCTGCTCCTCAGCAAGACGTTCCTTCCAGGCATCCTTGAGGAGGTTGACCACGTCCTTCTTGCTTGGCTTCTTGTTCTCCACAAGGCCATGAAACCGAAGAAAAGCAGGGATGGCTTCCCCATAGCCCTAGGAGGGAGGAGGATATCAGCTCATCTCTGGACCCATCTGTGGCCCCACCCCCAGTCAGCGAAGAGCTTCAGTTGGTTCCCCAAAAGCTTGTCTGAGCAGCAGGGCATGGCTGTTCTGACTCTGGCCCAAGCCCCACTCCTGGGGCCTACCCTACCAGACCAGGGAAGAAGTCTTTTTCCCGCAGCAGCCCCGAGCCAATCTCTTCCAGGAGCACGTCCACCAGCTGGTCGCTGTTCTTGCCCTCAGCCAGCATCTGCCAGCGCTCTGGGCCCCCAGCCACCACATCTGCATGTGGGGAGAGGGAGCTGGAGTCCGGGCCCACATGTAAGCAGGACCTGGGGCCCCGCCGGCTGCCCTCACCTTCGCACTTGGTCCAGTCAGGCCGCGGCGTGGAAGTGCGCTGGATCTCCTGCAGCTCAGAGAAGAATTGGTCCCGCTCCTTCAGCGTGCTCATATGCAGCTGCATCAGGATCTCATGTTCCTTGCGAACCTCCTCGTAGCTGGCTCTCAGGGTGTCCAGCTGTGGGCAAGGACATTGGCCCTGGCCCCCCACCTGTGAGACCCTGTCCTACCCTCCTGGCCCTGCCTGCCAGCACCTGCTCCTGAAGATCCTTGTTGGTCTTCTCCTGCATTTCAAAGTCCCTCCTGGGGACCACATCTCCAAAGTTGGCCTTCATGGTGTTGAGTTCCATTTGTGTGCGGGTCAGGTCTTGCCGGGTCATCTTAAGAGCCAGGGTTAACTTCACCGGGTCCTCCCCCCAGATGCCTGCCAGGGGAGGGGGTCCACCAGCCTGTGTCACCATGGCTTTCTCAGGGGTTGCCTGAAGCCCTCTGCCCTTCCTGTTTGGGGTTTCCTGGGTCTTGCCTACAGCACTACCAGCCTAGGGTTTCAGGCTAAAGTCTAGAAGCCCAGGAAACTGAGTACCAGGCCTGTCCAGCCCAGTGGGAGCCTAGGCTGCCTCAGCTACGAACTGTGTTCCTACAATTCGCAGTTCAACTCAGAAGATACATAGCCCTGGGGGAGGCAGGGACATCTCCCCTCTGAACGGTTATGGAATGAGAAGGTCTTAGGAATGTTGAATGAATGGGGCTTGGGGGTGAGACCAGACTCCTCCAGCGTCTCAGAGAAGAGAGAAACCCGATTCCTGATTCAGGCTTACCTGGCGACTGGGCTAATGACATGTCCTCCCGCTGGTACCGCAGCTCATTCAGGTCTGCGATGAGGATCTTGCGGGCATCTCGCTCACTGAGGTAGTGCAGGTACTCCTCAGCCAAGTTCTTCCTCAGTTTGGTCACCTGACGAGAAGGTGGCTGTGTGGTCAGGGGCTGCCCCTGGACCCCTGTATGCAGCTGGTCACCCCAGGGAGTGGGCTGGGTGCTGGGGGGCCCCATCAGGGACTGAACAGGAAAGGTGAAAGAAGGAGGAGATTGGCCATTTCTGAGAATTCGGCAAGGTGCCAATGCTTCCCCCTGTGGGGAAAGTGCTGAGCCTAGCAGCAGGGCAGAGGGTGGAGTTAGCAAGGCTCTGGGGGAAGGTGGTGGCTCAGTGTGTCACTCCCTGTAGAAAGGCAGAGCGGGGTAGGGGGTCACCCTTGTGGTGGGGTTGGCAGGAATTCGGGGACTTGGTCATCACACCACTTCCATTCACCTCACTCTGCAATGAAATCTTCTCCTCATTATTTTTGTCGATGAGTTTTAGCAAGTTCATCTTCTCTTTCTTGAGCAGGGAGATTTCATGCTTCTCCTCAGCTCTCATGGCCAGGATCCTCTCATTGCAGTCCTCATTCACAGTGACAAGCTTGGCCTTCAGGGGCTCTAGAGCCCGAATCTTCTCCCTTTGGTGGGCTAAGCAGAGACAGGTGGGAGAGCTGCTTTGGGGCCATGGAGAACAAACAGCCAGAAGACACAGACCCTAAGGTCATGGGTGAGTGGCTATGTCGCTTGCAAACCCCAAGAATCTCTGCATGCCTTGTTCAAAGCCATGGTCCCTGTTTCAGGCCTTCCTGCACTTGATTTTAAACCAAGGGCAGAGTTCAGATGAAGACCGGGGTCTCTCCTATGTCCTTTCCCCTACAGCCTTAAGTCCTGCAACTGCACCATGTCCTGCACCTCCTGAGCCTGGCAAGCCTGCTGACTCCCAGAGGTGCTGACTCTCTCCTGGGGTTCACTCCCTTGTCAACAGGGACTGCCCCACTGTGCTTCTCAATGACAGGGGTGGTCAGGTGCTCTGGGGTGCCCTATCACGGAACAGTCTGTGCAGAATAGCTGAGGGGCCTTGGTGACCTCAAGGCCCAGTTGGTAGCTGCCCCAGCCCTGCTGTGGAGCACCAGAAGGTTGAATAGGATCTTTTCCACCCCTTCCAGGCTGGGACAAGGAGGGGAGCTGCATTCCTTTTTTTTTTTTTTTTTTTTGCGATGGAGTCTTGTTCTTTTGCCCAGGCTGGAGTGCAGTGGCGTGATCTCAACTCACTGCAACCTCCACCGCCCAGGTTCAAGCAATTCTCCTGCCTCAGTCTCCCAAGTAGCTGGGATTACAGGTGTGTG
>NW_026652281.1:103451779-103457893 GCF_009828535.3 Hylobates moloch
GCCACCCAAAGTGCTGGGATTACAAGCGTGAGCCACCGCGCCCGGCCAGCCCTGTGTCTTTCTTTACTGGGCTTAGTAGTATTCCGGCATGAGGCTGCCAGGTCACTTATATTCAAGTAAATGCCCTAGATACCACCCAGGTACCTCACAGTGCCACAGAGTCTGGGGGGCAGCTCTCTGGAGGCCTGTCCTGATGCTATCTCTGAGGCCTAGTGGACTGCCATGACCATGGACAGACCTCCATTCTGTGCCTGAGCCCCTCTCTGGCTCTCCAGGAAGCCAGCCTCTTGTCTTCTAGACACTGCATCATTGGCCTCTCACTTGTAACCTCTCCCCATCTTAGAGCCTGGTAGATTCAGGAGATTGAAGGTTGTACCCTTGCATCCTGACATGCAAGTAGGGGTGTGGTCCTCTGTCCCATTTGGACGCATGGGAGGTTTCTGGAGGCAGCACTGCTCACTGAAATGAACATAGTCTCCAGAGTCAGCCCTAAGTTTGAAGCCTAGCCCCACTACGCCATAGTGGTATGCTTTCTTCCTTATCTGTTCGGGAGATCGATGTAAGGCCCCAGCCCAGGGCCTTGCACTTGCACATAGCCAGTGCTCAGTAAATGCTTTAGTCAATGACTAAGTCAAAAGGCAGGGATCCTCTGTCATCATCCTTGTTTGAGCAGATTTGGTGATTCTCTCCCTAATATACACTGGAATCTGGGTTAGATCTGATCTCTCTCTCTCTCTTCCTCCCTCCCTCCTTATGCATCTGGGCTGGTTCCTTAAGCTTGGGGTTGTTGCCACTGGGCTGGTAAACACGGTGTGACCCCTGCTTGCCCAACTGCCAGCAGTCAGGCTCCATTCACTGATGTCCAGTGGCCCAACCTGGGTACTGGGGATCATAGAGCTGCAGGGACTGGGCACAGCATCCAGGCCACCTGACTCAGATGAGGAAACTCCAGCCTCAGGAGACATTCGGATCCACATTGCAGCCTTGCCTGCTCACTGGCGTTTTCTTTTTTTTTGAGATGGAGTCTCACTCTGTCGCCCAGGCTGGAGTGCACTGGCGTGAACTTGGCTCACTACAAGCTCCACCTCCCAGGTTCATGCCATTCTCCTGCCTCAGCCTCCCGAGCAGCTGGGACTACAGGTGCCTGCCACCACACCTGGCTAATTTTTTTGTATTTTTAGTAGAGACAGGGTTTCACCATGTTAGCCAGGATGGTCTCGATCTCCTGACCTGGTGATCTGCCTGCCTCGGCCTCCCAAAGTGCTGGGATTACAGGTGTGAGCCACCATGCCTGGCCTTCTTTTTTCTTTTGACAGAGTCTCACTCCGTTGCCCAGGCTGTAGTGCAGTGGCACGATCTTGGCTCACTGCAACCTCTGCCTCCCGGGTTCAAGCAATTCCCCTGCCTCGGCCTCCTGAGTAGCTGGGACTACAGGTGTGCACCACCACCTCAGCCTCACTGGCATTTTCATAGGATGTTTCATGCTTCTGTTCAGGGAAGGAGACCCAGGAAAGCTGGGAGAGGAGGGTTTCCCCTGAAGGTCTGAGGTGCTCAGTCCTTGTAGGTGAAGCTTTTCTTTGTTTTTGAGACGGAGTCTCACTCTTGTCGCCCAGGTTGGAGTGCAGTGGTGTGATCTCGTCTCACTGCAACCGCTGCCTCCCGGGTTCAAGCAATTCTCCTGCCTCAGCCTCCTGAGTAGCTGGGACTACAGGCGCCCACTACCATGCCCAGCTAATTTTTGTACTTTTAGTAGAGACAGGGTTTCGCCATGTTGGCCAGGCTGGTCTTGAACTCCTGACCTCAGGTGATCCACCTGCCTTGGCCTCCCAAAGTGCTGCGATTACAGGCGTGAGCCACTGTGCCTGGCCAGTAGGTGAAGCTTCTTCCCACCCTTCCCCCTCCCTCCCCAAGTTTCTTCTGTGGCTCTGACCTGCAGCCTTAGTTCCTGGGTGGAATCTGTGCCCAGATCCAACAGGAGGAGCTCCTTGCGTAGGTAGTTTTCCAGTTCCTCCAAGTACTGGGGCTTGGCAGTGCGAAAGGGGTGCTGCTGGCAGCTCCTGCAGGGGACAGTGGCTATGTGGCCAGCACCCCCATGGGACCCTTGTGCCCTCAGTCTGGGGCAACACACGCCCCTGCCCTGTCTCCTGGCCCAAAGCCTGGCCCATGCCAGCCCACCCACCATGGGACTGACCCTGGCTTACCCTACTCGCTTCCAGTAGTCATCTGAACAGGGTTTTCGATTTTGCAAAATGGTCTGGCCACTGGTGTATGTGGGCCATGGGGACAGGTGCCCACCCATGAAGAACTGACCAGTCTGCAGGGAGGGACAAGTAGGGTTGCCATGGCAACATTGCTTCCCTTCCTAATGTTTCTCTCCATCTCTCTTCCCCCAGTCCTGACTTTTTTTTTTTTTTTTTTGAGACAGTCTTGCTCTGTCACCCAGGCTGGAGTGCAATGGCACGATCTTGGCTCACTGCAACCTTCGCCTCCCGGGTTCAAGCTATTCTCTGCCTCAGCCTCCCGAGTAGCTGAGATTACAAGCACTCACCACCACGCCTAGCTAATTTTTGTATTTTTAGTAGAGACGGGGTTTCACCATCTTGGCCAGGCTGGTCTTGAACTCCTGACCTCATGATCCACCCACCTTGGCCTCCCAAGGTGCTGGGATTACAGGCGTGAACCACCACGCTTGGCCAGCTCTGATGTGTTTTACAAACATCTCTCAACATGGTTCACAATTAAGACTGTGGGTTCTTGAGTTAGAGAAGACTGGGGTTAAGTCTCAAATGTCCCTTATTAGCTATGTCACAACTTCTCTGAGTCTTAGTTCTCACGTCTGTAAAATAGGGATGATGGTAGTCTTCGTCACAGTGTATTGATGTGAGGATGCAATGAGAAAGCACAGTCGGGCACGGTGGCTCACGCCAGCACTTTCGGAGGCTGAGGTGGGTGGATCACGAAGTCAGGAGATCGAGACTATCCTGGCTAACAGGGTGAAACCCCATCTCTACTAAAAATACAAAAAAAATTAGGCCGGGCACAGTGGCTCATGCCTGTAATCTCAGCACTTTGGAAGGCGAAGGTGGGTGGATCACGAGGTCAGGAGATCGAGACCATCCTGGTTAGCACGGTGAAACCCCGTCTCTACTAAAAATACAAAAAATTAGCCGGGCGTGGTGTTGGACACCTGTAATCCCAGCTACTCTGGAGGCTGAGGCAGGAGAATGGCGTGAACCCGGGAGGCGGAGCTTGCAGTGAGTGGAGATCACCCCACTGCACTCCATCCAGCCTGAGTGACAGAACGAGACTCCGTCTCAAAATAAATAAATAAATAAAAATAATAAAAATACAAAAACAAAATTATCTGGGCGTGGGGTGGGTGCCCGTAGTCCCAGCTACTCGGGAGGCTAAGGCGGGAGAATGGCATGAACCCAGGAGGCGGAGTTTGCAGTGAGCCAAGATTGCGCCACTGCACTCCAGCCTGGCGACAGAGCGAGACTCGGTCTCAAAAAAAAAAAAAAAAATTAGCCGGATGTGGTGGCGTGTGCTTATAGTCCCAGCTACTCGGAAGGCTGAGGCAGGAGAATCCCTTGAACCCGGGAAGCAGAGGTTGCGGTGAGCCGAGATCACACCATTGCACTCCAGCCTGGACCACAAGAACAAAACTCTGTCTCAAAAAAAAAAAAAAAAAAAGAGAGAAAGCATAATGTGTGCTTTACAAGGACCCTGGTACTTGCTAGGAACTCAATAAAGATTAGCTATTCTGGCCGGGCACAGTGGCTCATGCCTGTAATCCCAGCAGTTTGGGAGGCCAAGGTGTGCGACTTTTAGCACTTTGAGGCCAAGGTGGGCAGATCACTTGAGGTCAGGAATTTGACACCAGCCTGGCCAACATAGTGAAACTCCATCTCTACTAAAAATACAGTGGCGCGTGCCTGTATTCCCAGCTACTAGGGAGGCTGAGGCAGGAGAATTGCTTGAACTTGGGAGGCAGAGGTTGCAGTGAGCTGGGATCGACCCATTACACTCCAGCCACGGGGACAAGAGTGAAACTCCATCTCAAAAAAAAAAAAAAAAAAAAAAAAAAAGACTATCAAAATGGACGTAATTTTATGTATGTATGTTTATATGTATTTATTTATTTATTTATTTGAGATGGAGTCACACTCTGTTGCCCAGGCTGGAGTGCAGTAGCGCGATCTCTGCTCACTGCAGCTCTGCCTCTTGAGTTCAAGCGATTCTCCTGCCTCAGACTCCCGAGTAGCTGGCCTGCCACCATGCCCGCTTCTTTTGTATTTTTAGTAGAGATTACAAGTGTGAGCCACAGCGCCCGGCTCACGCCTGATTCCCAGCACTTTGGGAGGCAGAGGCAGGCAGATAACCTGAGGCCAGGAATTTGAGACCAGCCTGGCCAACATGTTGAAACTCCATCTCTACTAAAAATAAAAAATTAGCCAGGCCTGGTGGTGCACACCTGTAATCCCAGCTATTCCGGAGGCCGAGGCAGAAGAATTGCTTGAACCCTGGAGGCAGAGGCTACAGTGAGCAGAGATCGCACGACTGTACTCTAGTCTGGGCGACAGAGAGAGACTCTGACTCAAAAAAAAAAGAGATGGAGAGATGGGGTCTCACTATGTTGCCCAGGCTGGGCTTCTCGAACTCTCCTGGGATCAAGAGATCCTCCTACCTTGTCCTCCCAAAGTGCTGGGATTACAGGCTTGAGTCACGATGTCCAGCCTAATTTTTATAAAAGCACAAAATAACCCTGGAAGACACCTGGGAGTTTATTTTTTATTTTTTTCTTAGAGATAGGGTCTTACTCTGTCACCCAGGCTGGAGTGCAGTGACCCAATAACACCTCACAGTAACTACAAACTCCTGGGCTCAAGAGATCCTCCCACTTCAGTCTCCCGAGTAGCTAGGACTAATGGGCACGCCACCACTCCTGGTTAATTTAAAAAATCTTTTTCGTAGAGATGAAATCTCCCTGTGTTGCCAGGCTGGTCTCATACTCCTGGTCTCAAGCAGTCTTCCTTCTTTGGCCTCCCAAAGTGTTAGGATTACAGGTGTGAGCCAGCCTTGTTTTTCAGAATTTTATTTATTTATTTTTTTTGAGACTGAGTCTCGCTCTGTCACCCAGGCTGGAGTGCAGTGGCACAATCTCTGCTCACTGCAGCCTCCACCTCCTGGGTTCAAGTGATGCTCCTGCCTCAGCCTCCTGAGTAGCCGGAATTACAGGCGCATGCCACCACACCCAGCTAATTTTTGTATTTTTAGTAGAGATGGGGTTTCACCATGTTGGCCAGGCTGGTCTTGAACTCCTGACCTAGTGATCTGCCCGCCTCAGCCTCCCAAAATGCTGGGATTACAGGTGTGAGCCACTGCACCCAGCCCAGACTTTTATTATTTATTTATTTATTTATTTTTTGAGACGGAGTCTCGCTCTGTGGCCCAGGCTGGAGTGCAGTGGCGCGATCTCGGCTCACTGCAAGCTCCGCCTCCCGGGTTCACGCCATTCTCCTACCTCAGCCTCCTGAGTAGCTGGGACTACAGGCGCCCGCCACCACGCCCGGCTAATTTTTTGTATTTTTTTTTTGGTAGAGACGGGGTTTCACCGTGGTCTCGATCTCCTGACCTCGGGATCCGCCCGCCTCGGCCTCCCAAAGTGCTGGGATTACAAGCGTGAGCCACCGCGCCCGGCCGACTTTTATTTTTTATTATTTGTTTTTATTTATTCATTTATCTTGAGATGGAGCCTCACTCTGTTGCCCAGGCTGGAGCGCAGTGGCACGATCTTGGCTCACTGCAACCTCCACCTCCCAAGTTCAAGCAATTCTCCTGCCTCAGCCTCCCGAAGAGCTGGGACTACAGGCACGCAACACCATGCCCAGCTAATTTTGTATTTTTAGTAGAAACGGGGTTTCACCATGTTGCCCAGGCTGGTCTCGAACCTCTGACCTCAGGTGATCCACCCACTTCGGCCTCCCAAAGTGCTGGGATTACAAGCGTGAGCCACCGCGCCCGGCCGACTTTTATTTTTTATTATTTGTTTTTATTTATTCATTTATCTTGAGATGGAGCCTCACTCTGTTGCCCAGGCTGGAGCGCAGTGGC
>NW_026652281.1:103457913-103468988 GCF_009828535.3 Hylobates moloch
GTATTCAATTAGGAAAAGAGGAAGTCAAATTGTCCCTGTTTGCAGATGACATGATTGTATATCTAGAAAACCCCATTGTCTCAGCCCGAAATCTCCTTAAGCTGATTAGCAACTTCAGCAAAGTCTCAGGATACAAAATTAATGTACAAAAATCACAAGCATTCTTGTACACCAATAACAGACAAACAGAGAGCCAAATCATGAGCGAACTCCCATTCACAATTGCTTCAAAGAGAATAAAATACCTAGGAATCCAACTTACAAGGGATGTGAAGGACCTCTTCAAGGAGAACTACAAACCACTGCTCAATGAAATAAAAGAGGATACAAACAAATGGAAGAACATTCCATGCTCATGGGTTGGAAAAATCAATATCGTGAAAATGGCCATACTGCCCAAGGTCATTTATAGATTCAATGCCATCCCCATCAAGCTACCAATGACTTTCTTCACAGAATTGGAAAAAACTACTTTAAAGTTCATATGGAACCAAAAAAGAGCCCGCATCGCCAAGTCAATCCTAAGCCAAAAGAACAAAGCTGGAGGCATCACGCTACCTGACTTCAAACTATACTACAAGGCTACAGTAACCAAAACAGCATGGTACTGGTACCACACCAGAGACATAGATCAATGGAACAGAACAGAGCCCTCAGAAATGATGCCGCATATCTACAACTATCTGATCTTTGACAAACCTGACAAAAACAAGCAATGGGGAAAGGATTCCCTATTTAATAAATGGTGCTGGGAAAACTGGCTAGCCATATGTAGAAAGCTGAAACTGGATCCCTTCCTTACACCTTATACAAAAATTAATTCAAGACGGATTAAAGGCTTACATGTTAGACCTAAAACCATAAAAACCCTAGAAGAAAGCCTAGGCAATACCATTCAGGACATAGGCATGGGCAAGGACTTCATGTCTAAAACACCAAAAGCAATGGCAACAAAAGCCAAAATTGACAAATGGGATCTAATTAAACTAAAGAGCTTCTGCACAGCAAAAGAAACTACCATCAGAGTGAACAGGCAACCTACAGAATGGGAGAAAATTGTTGCAACCTACTCATCTGACAAAGGGCTAATATCCAGAATCTACAATGAACTCCAACAAATTTACAAGAAAAAAAACAAACAACCCCATCAAAAAGTGGGTGAAGGACATGAACAGACACTTCTCAAAAGAAGACATTTATGCAGCCAAAAAACACATGAAAAAATGCTCATCATCACTGGCCATCAGAGAAATGCAAATCAAAACCACAATGAGATACCATCTCACACCAGTTAGAATGGCCATCATTAAAAACTCAAGAAACAACAGGTGCTGGAGAGGATGTGGACAAATAGGAACACTTTTACACTGTTGGTGGGACTGTAAACTAGTCCAACCATTGTGGAAGTCAGTGTGGCGATTCCTCAGGGATCTAGAACTAGAAATACCATTTGACCCAGCCATCCCATTACTGGGTATATACCCAAAGGACTATAAATCATGCTGCTATAAAGACACATGCACACATATGTTTGTTGTGGCACTATTCACAATAGCAAAGAGTTGGAACCAACCCAAATGTCCAACAACGATAGACTGGATTAAGAAAATGTGGCACATATACATGATGGAATACCATGCAGCCATAAAAAATGATGAGTTCATGTCCTTTGTAGGGACATGGATGAAACTGGAAAACATCATTCTCAGTAAACTATCTCACGGACAAAAAACCAAACACCGCATGTTCTCACTCATAGGTGGGAATTGAACAATGAGAACTCATGGACACAGGAAGGGGAACATCACACTCCGGGGACTGTTGTGGGGTGGGGGGAGCGGGGAAGGATAGCATTAGGAGATATACGTAATGCTAAATGACGAGTTAATGGGTGCAGCAAACCAACACGGCACATGGATACATATGTAACAAACCTGCACATTGTGCACATGTACCCTAAAACCTAAAGTATAATAATAAAATAAAACAAAATAAAATAAAATAAAAAGAGACAAGCCTCTACATTTGATGTTTTATTTAGGAAGAAATAATTTAAATTCAGGACATACACACAGACCAGATGGTCTTCAGTATGTCCCTAAAACAAAGAGAAGGTTGGGGCTTTAACAGAAAGAAAGATGTTACATATTGTTTTAAATGAAAGCTTATTGGCACTAGAGAAGCTTTGGGGAACAAACAAGCTCTGATTGGTGAGTGATGATGGTAGGTAAAACCAGTCTCAGAGTCATGACAGGTTGTTTCAGCAGCTACTAGGTAAAACTGGTCTTAGAGTTATGGTAGGCTGTTTCAGCAGCTGGGCTTGTGAAGCATTTGATTATTGAAACAGGTGCTATCTGCCCTGACTATTTTTTCCCCTGACCCCTGGACTCTGTTTTAGTTGGGTATGACATAAATGATCCCATATGTATAATCAATTTTCAAAGTACTTTGAAGCATTAGAAGAAAAAAGGTTAAACTGGACTGATAATATGGGTGAGGGAGCCTTTAAGAGAGGGCAAATAAAAAGCATGTCTAAGGTTTTACAATACATAATGTGTTTATGTTATGAAGGTAAAATGACACTGCAATAAAATGCTTCTGTTGTATTCATTTTATTAAATCTGTTCTTTTTTAAAAATCTCAAAAAAATAAATATATAAATCAACAACTCATGTAAGACTTAGGCATACTACATTTTGAGAACTACTGCATTGTATCAATTTTCACCTGTCTGCTCATTCTACCTTCTCATTGTTTCTCATCCATTTCTCTCCTATTGTCTCTACCCCAGTTCAGGGCTGCTTCGTCTCTTAGCTGGACATCTGTAATAGGATTTTCCTGCCTTTAGGATATTTCCCACTTTAATTCATCCTACACACCGGAGTCTTACTAATCTTAGTAAATTGCAGCTCTGCTCATTTAATGTGACAACAATTTACTGAGAGCATACTATATACTAGGTGCTCTAGGGCAGTAGGTTCTAAATGGTGTGATCACCAGATTTATTAACTGAGGGAAAACTTCAAAATAGAGATCCTCTACCACCTCTCCAGGCCTACTTAATTACAATCTTCAGGGCTAGAATTAAGACAAGTTTCTTTTTAAAAAGTTCCCCAATTGACTCCTTTGGGTAACACTAGATGCTTTTGAATAACATTAGACTGGAACAAATAAAGATTAAGACATTCTTGTGTATTTTAGAATGTATTGGGAGGGATATGAACATATGCAAATAGCTACCATATAATATGCCGATTAATGTTACATTAGAGGTACCAAGTGCCATGAAAAGATTAATTCGAACTGCATTAAATATCTTCAGCAACACGCCCAGCTGGATGAAATCTGTTTGTCCTCTCATCTTCCATAGCACTTTATCTATAATCCTCTTATGGTCTTCTTTCATCTTGCTCAATAATTATTTTTTTGTCTCATTTCCTCTACCCTTGTACTGGAGGACACAGTCTTGGTCTTTGTGGTGCATGTAGTCTGACAAGAAATTTTTTTTGGAGTTAGAATTTATTTACAGGATAAAGTTACACAAAAAATTAAATTCTGTAAAGTTAGGTAGTTAATAAATGATCTCAAAAATAGGTCATTGTAACTCTAGGATATATGTAGCCAAACTTATGGATCTTAATCCCTGCATGGCACTTAGTATAGTTCCTTTAACACAACAAGTACTCAATAAAAAAAGCTGTGTATAAACCAATGGGGTCTGGGAAAAATGTATTTGGATATACAATAAAAATACTTAATATGTCCACTATCCACCATAAGAGGTTATGATTCCAAACGAAATAACATGGTGGTGGTTTTTGCTAACTGATAACCTGTAAGTCAAAACCAGCCAAACTGTTTTGTTTAGATGGCTCGGGTGGGGATGGAGGGTTGTTCACAATTTTAATTTGAATGTCTTCTGTCTGGGCAAATATACTTTGAATTGCCACAGGCCCTACCACTTCCTATTATCTTACACTAATCTGACTTACACATTTATGCTATCTATAGGTCTAAAGATGGGAGTTCTGAAAGGTGACAGATAATTGCTCCCAATCATTTCTGCTTTTTGAGTCTTGGCTATTGTTATCAGCTTGAGTCCCCCCAAAACTTATATGTTAAAGTTGTAACCCCTAGTACTTCAGAAAGTAACCCTATTTGGAGATAAGGTGTTTGAAGAGGTAATTAAGCTAAAATGAGGTCTTTAACACGGACCTGAATCCAGTAGGATTGGTGTGCTTACAAGGAAAGAAAATTTGGACACAGTGTGCGCACACATGGAGAAAACAGCACATGAAGACAAAGAGATGAGACAGTGATCTATGAGTCAAGGAGAGAGACCTCAGAAAGAAACCAACCCTGCTGACACCTTGATCTTGAACTTCTAGCCTCCGGAATTGTGAGAAAATAACTTTCTGTTGTTTAAGCCACCTGGTCTGTGGTATTTTGTTACGTTTGCTCTAGCAAACTAACATGGATCTCAACTATATTTAATATTAATCTTGGCATTTTTACATCAAAACTTATTTGTTCAAGTCTGTCTGCCAGGTACATGGTGAACACAATTCTGAGTAGTTTAGGGTTTAGACGATGCAAGTTATATGTAAGATATATTCATAAACATAATTAAGAAACATTATAAGGAATACAAAAAAAAAGTCAAATAAAGACTATTATAGGCATTCAGGAGGGAGAGAGGTGACTATGGACTAGGTCACAAAAGATTCACAATTTGAGCTGGGTCTTAAAAGCATAAGTAGGATTCAGCCAAGCTGAGCAGAGAGGACACCAAGGAGAGAACAGTGAACAATGGAAAATACAAGTCTACTACCGGAGGAAATTTGTTTTTCTCCTTTTAAGTACCTCTAAGTTATGTTCAAGTTTCTTTTCTGTGCTTTCTAACCTCTAAGATCACTATATATTCTTAAATGAATGGTGTAAGTCCTTACAAAATTTAGGCATTTTTTTCTTGTCAGATAAATAACAGTTCAACTTTGTTCAGTACAACACTGACATCCAAAGGATACTCGGGTTCATCTGAAGGCCTCTTGGGCTTCTGCTGAGTTGGTTTGATTTTCAAATGGTCTATTTAGGCAGTAAGCTGCTCATGGAACATTCTCTTTTGAAACCCTGGGCATTTTTTGATCTCTTGCCCATTTATCAAATCTCATCACATTAAATGGCTCCACAATGCAGGTGGCCTGTGTTTTCTTAAGTGCCTCCTCTTCTTAAGAATGTATTACTCAGTTCATTAATGTTTCATACTGCAGTATTCTGTGTATTTAATTTTTTATTTAATGAAATTTCTAACCTTCAGGCTGAGGAATTATTCAGAATGTTTCATCCAAGCTACTGGAAAAGTGCTCATTAGCAGGGAGTTTTGAAGATGGAATTTTAAGAAAGGGGTTGGCAGGATCCCAAACACATATAGATCTAAGCTTTCATAAATGCTTCCCTACCCTAACTATGGAGGAAGAAATTGTTCTTGATAAGCAGATAAGTTTTGCTTTAGTTTTTACATTTTAGTGACAATAATTTAATAATGATTTCTGTGGTCTGATAAAAGATGTTCGTTTAAACAGTTATCTGCAGAAAGCTGTGTGGTCACTAATGTTTACTTTCATTGACAAATGAGATCGTCTTGTGTGGGACTATCATCATCAAATGAGATACAGTTGAAACTAAAGCAGCCATGTTTACCATTCGGTTTAAAATTTTTTAAATTAAAATAATGCTCCTAACGAAAGGAGTCTCAGCTGAATTAGTTTGAGTCTTGGCATGGTCTGAGCTCAAATCACCTGCTCATCTTTACCACCTGCCTTCAGATTTATGGGCGATTAAGAACTTAAGTCTGAGAACCTATGAGACTGTTACAGAAAATAAAATATTTTCAGGTCTTCGTTCATTAACCGGTTCAGATGAAATTTGGGGTCAGAAACAACCAGAACGTTAAATTTCATTGTAAACTTAAATCGCATTCAATGGTTAAAGACTACAAAATGTATGCAGTGCAGTTAAAAAACCTCACACAGCAAGAGGTTATTGAATGTTTAAAGATCCAAAATTTCAACTTTTTCTGGTTAAGTACAATTATGTTGTGTAACAAAGTTGACGGCGGGTTTCTGTTACCCTCCTTTTGGAGGAGGAGGCGCTACCACACGCTTACCTTAGGGAAATAACGTGCACTTTATAACCGTTCAGGTAAATCGTTGGGTGAGAAAGAAGAATAAAGGACACAGCCGGTGGAGTGACCCAGCACACAGTCCCGTGGCTGCTCCGGAGGAAACGGCCACAGGCCCAAATCTCCTAGTCCCTCTAGCAGGGAATTTTCCCGCGGAGTCTCGCCTTGCGGCCGGAAGCCACCTCCAGCCGCCCACCCGGAAGCCGTCGTCTTGGCAACTGCGTATCGTCCCACCCACTTTTCTTAGCAACTCCTATCGCCTTAGACGTCTGAGGCCAGCCGGGCCTCGATTGGTTCCTCTGTCCTTCACTCTGGGAGCGTTTGAGACCGAGCGTCTCTAGAGCTCGTATTTGAATTTGTGGCGCTTGGTGTCAGCGAGTTGCCGAATGAAGCTGAGCGTTTTAATGGAACCAGGGATCTCAGGGGTGAGCGACCGCGAGGGGAGAGCGACGAAAAGGGCGGCCGGAGCTGGAGGGGCACCGAGTTAAACTAAAAAGGGCGGCCGGAGCTGGAGGGGCGCCGAGTTAAACAGGCCATTTCCAGATGGGGGTCTTCAGGCGAGCTGCTTAGCTCCCCTGAGGCAGGCCCTCCGTCTGTTCGCCTACTCGTAGCCTCTAGGTTTTTCCCTCACGTCGTTTTCCGGCCGTCTCAGAGACGCCACGCCTGCCCCCGTTCTGTTGCCCCTGATGGAAGGCTCCTCTTAACGCTACTTTCCCTCTTACACAAACAAAATGTCTCTCAGCTTCCTTCTTTCTCCGACGTGCTTACACCTCCCCCAAGTATAATTCATTCCCCACTGATGTCTTTGGTAATTTCATCCTCGTCTTCATCACTAACACTATGAGACACGGGGTGCGTGCACTTGACGATGTGGAAAAATGGCTTTCGCGCAACCTGGTGAGCGTCCCATACCTCACAAATTGAATCCAAAACGTTCCTTATCCATGAAAGATGCTGCTGTCCTACTCTTCCCGACCGGGAATATCATGACGTGGAAAGCAGCAAGTGACAGCGTTTTATAAAGCGCTATAAAAGTAAGCTATTGATGCATTCACATCGGAAACATAATTGTTTTGTTTTTGGTCGGACCCTCTTGATCCATACGTTTCGTGTTGGGTTTATGGATACTGTTCAGACTTTGAAACGAATAATGCCAAAGGTTACGTTGGAGGACAAACTCTGAGGATTGATCCCAAGCACAAAACCGCTGATTAGAACCTTCTCTTCATTAACCTTTAGCTTCTTTGTGTGTTATAGTTCTCCCACCCCAGTGGATTTAAGTTCCATTGAGATTTATGAACATTTTAGGAGTTTCCAGTCTAAATAGACAGCTTTCCCCACATCTCCTGTATATGACCGTGAAAATCCTCTATTAACTTTCCAATTTGATAATGCAGTATGAGCTTCTATGTGCTTAGCCTCTAGAACAGAGGTTCTTTTGGGGGTGGGGGGTCATAGTCCTGTTTAAGACCCAGAGGAAAACCTTGGAGCTTTTCTCCAGAATATGACACATACACGCAAGATTTTGTATTAGTTTTAGGGAGTTGTATTTAATTTTAGTAGAGAAGAGATCTCACTTTTTTGTCCAGACTGATCTCCAGTGTCAGTCTCCCAAAGGGTTGGGATTACAAGCGTGAGCCGCTGAGCCCAGCCCAGTTTTAGGGAGTTTTAGATTCTGTTTTGAAATGTGGATATTAGTGGGACCCCAGTCCAGTTCTAGACGTTTATTTATATACATACACACAAACATATGTCTATATATAATTATATATATTTACATAATATATATCTATGTATATAATTTTTTAAGTAGAAATAAGCAGCAAAACAGTGTTTTACTTCTACCGAATGGCTGTCATTTCTTAGTTTTAAGACTTCTAGTTCGGAGGGAGGTGGAATGAGAAGGCTGAAACTTTTACATGAGCGCTGATTTAAGGATATTAGAAAAGTCATTTCTAAGTGTGGCGGTCCACACCTGTAATCCCAACCAACACTTTGGGAAGCTGAGGTGGAAAGATTGCTTCAGCCCTGGAGTTCGAGACCAACCCAGGAGTTCAAGACGATAGTCGGACCCCATCTCTACAAAAAATTTTCAAATTAGCCAACTGTGCTGGTGTTCGCCTTGCTCCCAGCTACTCAGGAGGCTGAGGTGGGAAGATCACTTGGGCCAGGGAGTTCCAGGCTGCAGTGGCCAATGATCGTGCCTATCTCCAAAACAAACAAAAAACAGAGATAAAGGTAGTAAGGTAGTATATGAGCACAGGGGCATACCAAAAAATAAGTTGACAAGTTATTGCATCCAGAGTCTTTTTGAATTAACAAGAAATAGGAAAATTCTTGATCAACATGAAGAGTGAAAATAGTTTGTGTGCCTTAATTTTTTGGATGTTTTATATTAAAATAATTTCGTGGTGAATTCTACCAGCATGTACCTGAATATAATCTCATAACCTTCTTCCTAACCATCTCAGGCATTATTTTTCACATGAGAACAGTAGCTTACCTGAAATTTGTTTTTATATACGATGTGAGGAATGGCTTTAACTAAATTTTTTTCATTGTTCCGTTGCCATTTTGGGGAGATTGGTCTTCAGTTTTGCTTTATTGTGATTGTCTGGTTTTAGAATTAGGGTAATGGTGTTTGACATCTTTAAATGATCTGGGATGTGTTGTATTCTTCTTGAAAAAGTTTGTGTAAGATTGGCATTTCATTGTTAAGTGTTTGATAGAATACAGCCATCTATATAGATCCATATTTTCATAATTTTCCTTCAGTTTGAATAACTTCCTTTATTTAATACCGCATGTAGGTGAAGGATTCCGTCAGTGTTTGTTTATTAGAAAATGTTTTTATTTAACTTTCATTTTTGAAAGGTTTTTTAAACTGGATATATAATTCTAGGTTGACTTTTTTTTTTTAGCACTTTAATATTCTGTTGTCCTCTAGCTGTTGTTTTTAGATATTTGGTGTCATTCTTATCTTTGTTCTCCCTTACATAATGTCTCCCCCAACCCCATCCCACCTCACCCTCACTTTTGAAAAAACAAAGTCGGGCATATTTAGGCATAATTTGCATATGGTAAAGTTCACCCTTTTAAGGAATACTGTTCTATGAGTTTTGACAAATGTGAAGAGTTGTGAACTATCACAATCATTTTTAGTATATCTGTAAGTCTGTAAAGTCCTCTCATGCCGTTATTATCTATTTCCTATCCTCACCATTGGTCCCTAGCAACCCTTGATCTGATATCTACTGCTATAGGTTTGTGTTTGGAGGCATCATGTTAGTGGAATCACATAGTATGAGCTGATTGTGTCTGGCTTCTTTCACTTGATATAATACTTTCAAGATTCATCCATGTTCTGGCATGTATCACTAATTTTTTCTTTTAATATGTGAGTAGTATTCCATTATATGTATTACCACAGTTTGTTTATCCATTCAACAGTTAATGGACTTTGATTTGTTTCCAGGTTTTGACTGTTAGTAATAAAGCTGCTATAAACATTTGGCTACAGGTGTTTGTGTGGCCAAAGATTTTAATTTCTTGCTTGCTTGCGCTTTGCTTTTTTTTCTCTCTCTATTTTTGTTTTGTTTTGTTTTGTTTTGTTTTTGAGGTAGGATATGGCTCACCATAACCTCGAATTACTGGGCCTCGGCGTTTTCAAGTAGCTGGGACTACAGGAGCATGTCACCAGGCCTAGCTAATTTTTAATTTTTTGTAGAAAAAAGGTCTTGCTATGTTGCCCAGGCTGGACTTAAACTCCTGGTCTTAACCTCCTGCCTCAAGCAATCCTTCCACCTCAGCCTCCCAAAGTGTTGGGATTACAGGTGTGAGCCACCATGCTCAGCCTAAATTTCATAAAATACTTTCAAACCTTTTTCAAAAGTGGCTGTCTCATTTTGCATTCCCATCAGCAGCATATGGCAGTTCCAGTTATTCAACAGTCATATCAGCTCTTGGGGTTGTTAGTAGTTAGTAGTTTAAATTTTTTTAACTGTTGCTGTAGGTCTGTACTGATGTCTTATTGTAATTTTAAGTTATATTTCTCAGATGCTTAATGAAATAGAGTAGTCGTTCATCCACTTCTCTGAACATCTTTTGTGAAGCATCTATAAAAATGTCTTGCCTTTTTTTTTTTTTTTTTTTTTTTTTGAGATGCAGTCTCACTCTGTTGCCCAGGCTGGAGTGCAGTGGTGCGATCTCAGCTCACTGCAGCCTCCTTCTTCTGGGTTCAAACAGTTCTCCCACCTCAGTTTCGCAAGTAGCTAGGATTACAGGTGCACACCACCATGCCCAGCTAATTTTTGTATTTTTAGTAGAGACAGGGTTTCACCACATTGGCCAGGCTGGTCTCGAACTCCTGACCTTGGGGATCCACCTGCTTTGGCGTCTCAAAGTGCTGGGATTACACGCATTTGAGTCACCATGCCTGGCCTGTTTTGCCTATTTTATTTGGTAGTTTTATTGAGGTACAATTTACATACAACAAATTTCATATTTTTAAAGTGTATACTTTGATAAGTTTTGACATGTACCCATGAAACCATCACCACAATCAAATTAATGTACATCTACAATATGGCTGAACCTTGGAAACATGTTAAGTGAAAGAAGCCAGTCACAAAAGGTCATATATTGTATGATTTTATTTATAAAAAATTTCCAAAATAGTCAAATCCATAGAGATAGAAAGTAGATTAATGGTTGGTAGGGGCCAGGGCAAGGGAGAATGGGAAATTACTGCTAATGAGTATAGAGTTTCTTTTTTTTTTTTTTCTTTTTTTTTTTTTTTTTTTTTACAGATGATATGATTTATTTTTATTTTTATTTTTTTTCTTTTTTATTATACTTTAGGGTTTTAGGGTACATGTGCACAATGTGACAATGT
>NW_026652281.1:103469088-103472066 GCF_009828535.3 Hylobates moloch
TTTTTTTTTTTTTTCTTTTGAGATGAAGTCTCCCTCTTGTTGCCCAGGCTGGAGTGCAATGGCACCATCTCGCTCGTTGCAACCTCCGCTTCCCGGGTTCAAGCAATTCTCCTGCCTTAGCCTCCCGAGTAGCTGAGATTACAAACGCCTGCCATCATGCCCAGCTAATTTTTGTATTTTTAGTAGACTTGGGGTTTTACCATGTTGGCCAGGCTGGTCTTGAATTCCTGACCTCAGGTCATCTGCCTGCCTTGGCCTCCCACAATGCTGGGATTACAGGTGTGAGCCACCACACCCAGCCTGGAGATCGAATCTTTAAAGAGGTAACTGAGTTAAAATGAGGCCACTGGGGTGGGCCCTAATCCAGTTTGACTGTTGTCCTTATAAGAGGAGATGAGGGCAGAGACATATGCAGAGGGAAGACCATGGGAAGATGAAGGGAGAAGATGGTCATTTACAAGGCAAGGAGAAAGGCCTCAGAAGAAACCAATCCAGCCTGGCGTGGTGGCTCATGCCTGTAACCACAGCACATCAGGAGGCAGGAGGATCACTTGAGTCCAGGAGTTCGACACCAGCCTGGGCAATATAGCAAGACCTCGTCTCTACAAAAAAATAAAAAGCAAGAAAAACAAGGCCAGGCATGATGGCTCACGTCTGTAATCTCAGCACTTTGGGAGGCTGAGGCTGGCCAATCACTTGAGGTCAAGAATTCAAGACCAGCCTGGCCAACATGGTGAAACTCTGTCTCTACTGAAAATATAAAAATTAACTGGGCATGGTGTTGCATGGTTGTAATCCCAGCTACTCAGGAGGCTGAGGCAGGAGAATCACTTGAACCTGGGAGGCGGAGGTTGCAGTGATCCAAGATCGCTCCACTGCACTCCAGCCTGGGCAACAGAGTGAGACTCTGTCTCAAAACCACCACCACCACCAAAAAAAAAAACCAATCCTGCTGACACCTTGATCTCAATCTCAGACTTTTAGTCTCCAGAACTATGAGAAAATGAATTTCTGGTCTGGCACAGTGGCTCACGCCTGTAATCCCAGCACTTTGGGAGGCCAAGGCAGGTGGATTGCTTGAGTTCAGGAGTTCTAGACCAGCCTGGGCAACATAGTGACACCCCATCTCTACAAAAAAATAGATCCTTGATTAAAAAAATAAAAAAGAAAAAGGCCAGGTGCGGTGGCTCGCGCCTGTAATCCCAACACTTTGGGAGGCCGAGACGGGTGGATCACTTGAGATCAGGAGTTTGAGACCAGCCTGACCGACATGGTGAAACGCCGTCTCTACTAAAAACACAAAAATTAGCTGGGTGTGGTAGCACACACTTATTACCCCAGCTACTTGGGAGGCTGAGGCAGGAGAATTGCTTGAACCCTAGAGGCAGAGGCTGCAGTGAGCTGAGATCATGCCACTGCACTCCAGCCTGGGCATCAGAGTGAGACTCTATCTAAAAAAAAAAAAAAAGAAAAAGAAAAAAT
This sequence comes from Hylobates moloch, assembly GCF_009828535.3. Taxonomy (NCBI): domain Eukaryota; kingdom Metazoa; phylum Chordata; class Mammalia; order Primates; family Hylobatidae; genus Hylobates; species Hylobates moloch. The sequence continues at coordinate 103,470,571 of NW_026652281.1, forward strand.
GACAGTTTGGGCTATTAAAAAAAAAAATTAGCCAGGTGTGGTGGCGCACACCTGTAGTTCTAGCTCCTCAGGATGCTGAGGCTGGAGGATTGCTTGAGCCCAGGGGTTAAGGCTGCAGTGAGTCAAGATCAAGCAACTGCAATCCAGCCTGGGCAACAGAGCCAGATCCTGTCTCAAAAAAAACAAAAAGAAAAAAAGAAGTTATGTTGTTGAAGCCATCCCAATAGTACTTTGTTATGGCAGCCCTAACATACTTACATAGACCCCATGTCACCTACACAACAGCCTGTTTTTTCCCTCCCTAATTTCCAGTCTCTTCTGCCCCTTACACAAATGGGCATTTTTATTGTCATTCCATTGAATGTGTGAGTGACTCACAGCTGTGTTTTCCACTGAATGAAAATTCTGGACCACAGACTGGAAGGCCCACCCCAACTGGTCTTCTTACTACATGTTGGCTCAAGAACTCTGTATCCAAAACAACTTGTCTTTTCCACATACTTTCCTAAACTGCTTAGCTTCCTTCTGTGGAAACCACTCTATGGTGTGTGTGTGTGTGTGTGTGTGTGTGTGTGTGTGTGTCTGTATGTTAGGGTCTTGCTCTGTTCTCAGGCTGGAATGCAATGGTGTGGTCCCGGGTCACTGCAGCCTCAACCTCCCAGGCTCAAGCAAGTCTCCCACCTCAGCCTCTCGAGTAGCTAGGAAACACAGGCATGTGCCACCACGTCTGGCTAATATTTTAAAAATGTTCTCATAGAGATGGGGTCTCACTGTATTGCCCAGGCTGGTCTCAAGTTCAAGGAATCCTCCTGCCTTGGCCTCCCAAAGTGCTGGAGTTACAGGCATGAGCCACTGTGCCCGACCTCACATAGCATGACTGATCTACTTGCTTCTCTCCCCAGCTAGGCGTTATAGTTCTTGAGGGCTGAGGCCATATTTTTCTTCTGTTTTTGGTGAGTTGCATATAGTAGCAACTCAATAAATGTGTAACTGTTACTAAATTCTATAACTTCCTAAAGACAATGAACTGACACAAAGCTAAGCCTGAATATCTAGATCTGTGCTGTTCAATATGAAAGCCATTAGCACATGTAGCTATTTAAATTAAAATTAAAAATTCTGGCCAGGCATGGTGGCTTACACCTGTAATCCCAGCACTTCGGGAGGCTGAGGCAGGCAGATCACCTGAGGTTAGGAGTTCCAGCCTGGCCAACATGGTGAAACCTTGTCTCTACAAAAAATATAAAAATTGTGCTCGCTTCGGCAGCACATATACTAAAATTGGAACGATACAGAGAAGATTAGCATGGCCCCTGAGCAAGGATGACAGGCAAATTCGTGAAGCGTTCCATATTTTTTGCAAACCATCCAAAAGACCACCACCCGCCGGACAGTGGATGGCAAAGTGGTGTCTGAGACCAACGACACCAAAGTTCTGAGGCACTAAGCCAGCAGAAGCAGGGTACCCTTTGGGGAGCAGGAGGCCAATAAAAAGT
>NW_026652281.1:103472166-103474380 GCF_009828535.3 Hylobates moloch
CCAACATGGTGAAACCCTGTCTCTACCAAAAATACAAAAATTAGCTGGGCGTGGTGGTGCGTGCCTATAATCCCAGCTACTCGGGAGGCTGAGGCGGGAGAATCGCTTGAACCAGGGAGTTAGAGGTTTCAGTGAGCCAAGATTGCGCCACTGCACTCCAGCCTGGCGAAAGAGCGAGACTCCATCTCAAAAAATAAATAACAAAATAAAAATAAAAATAAATGAAAAATAAAGGCTGGACACAGTGGTTCACACCTGCAATCCCAGTACTTTGGGAGGCTGAGGCGGGCTGATCACGAGGTCAGGAGATCGAGACTATCCTGGCTAACATGGTGAAACCCCATCTCTACTAAAAATACAAAAACCCCGTTTCTACTAAAAACACACAAAAAAATTAGCCGGGTGTGGTGGCGTGCACCTGTAGTCCCAGCTACTCGGAAGGCTGAGGCAGGAGAATTGCTTGAACCTGGGAGGCGGAGGTTGCAGTGAGCCAAGATAGTGCTACTGCACTCCAGCCTGGGCGACAGAGCAAGACTCCATCTCAAAAATAAATAAATAAATAAATACCCATTGCTGTTATTATTACCAGTTGACTTTCAGCAGCACCAACAATAAAACCTTTGATAGAAACTCTTGGCTGGGCAAAGTGGCTCAAGCCTATAATCCTAGCATTTTGGGAGGCCAAGGCAGGAGGATCACTTGAGCCTAGACCGGGCAATGTGGCAAAACTCCATCTCTATAAAAAATACAAAAATTAACTGGGTGTGGTGGTGGGCACCTGTAGTCCTAGCTACTAGGGAGCCTAAGGTGGGAGGATCACTTGAGCCCAGGAGTTCAAGGCTATAGTGGGCTGTGATCAGACCACTGCACTCCAGCCTGGGTGACACAGTGAGACCCCTGTCTCAAAAAGAAGGAAGGAAGGAAGGAAGGAAGGAAGGAAGGAAGGAAGGAAGAAAAAAAAAAAAGAAACTCTCCAGCCGCTAGTCTATACTTTATCTAGGAATGAGTATGCCATAACACCATTTGATTCCATGCTTAAAGGGCAAATGGCCAAATTAATTTCGGCGACAAACAGATCTTGTATAAAGCTACACTTTGGCTGAAATACAGTATAGATTGCCAAGAGTCCGTCAAAGGAAAAGAATTAGTGGATCTGGGGCTGGTTCCAAGGTTTGAGTGTTGTGTAATTTCATAAGGAAGGAGGGCCTCAAGCAAAATTGCAGCCCTTAGCAAGCCTGAAGGTCACTACCACAAAGGTGGCCTGATGCCAGACGAACAAAAGCAGGAGCCACTCAATTACTACTAAGGAAGAAGCCAAAGGGAGAAATAAGCTTATAAAATAACTGATCCAACATCCAGCTTTGAAAAATTATCTATGCATAACTCTTCCCCACTTAGAAGACAGCGGTATCAGTTATCCTTTTCAATGAATAGTACTACTTTACCTTCCAGTAGAAATACCCTGCAATATATTTTCACTCCAGCACAAACATGTCACGAAAGAGAGAAAGGTGCATATGTCCTTTAGCTGATGCAAGCACATTTTTTAATTCATCCCACCAAGATAAATCACTAACCATCTGAAACCTGCAAAAATGGATTAACGATCTCATACAGCATGACTATGAAAACCCACATCTGCTAACCACATTCCTAATAAGAAGCAGCTGGTGACAGTTTTGTAGCACTGTGACTTTTTAAAGGAAAATATTAGCAAGGACACACTAAATAGAAGTTTAGTTTCACTGAATCCACTTAGTTACGGAAAATCACCAGTGTTTTCTTTTTTCTTTTTTTATTGACAATCATGGAAATTATGTAATTTGTCATGAAATTCAAATAATATCTAAAAATAAAAGTCAGCCCAGCATGGTGGCTCACATCTGTAATCCTAGCACTTTGGGAGGCCAAGGTGGGTGGATCATTTGAGGTCAGGAGTTTGAGACCAGCCTGGTCAATGTGGTGAAACCCTGTCTCCACTAAAAATACAAAAATTAGCCAGGCATGGTGGCAGGCGCCTGTAATCCCAGCTACTTGGGAAGCTGAAGCAGGAGAATCGCTTGAACCCGGGGGGCGGAGGTTGCAGTGGGCCATGATCATGCCACTGCACTCAAGCCTGGGTGACAAAGTGAGACTGTCTAAAAAAAAAAAAAAAAAAATTAAAAGTCTACTTTCCCCCTTCACCAGTTTTTTTTTTTTTTTTTTTTTTTTTTT
>NW_026652281.1:103474480-103481418 GCF_009828535.3 Hylobates moloch
TATTTTTATTTTGTTATTTATTTTTTGAGATGGAGTCTCGCTCTTTCGCCAGGCTGGAGTGCAGTGGCGCAATCTTGGCTCACTGAAACCTCTAACTCCCTGGTTCAAGCGATTCTCCCGCCTCAGCCTCCCGAGTAGCTGGGATTATAGGCACGCACCACCACGCCCAGCTAATTTTTGTATTTTTGGTAGAGACAGGGTTTCACCATGTTGGCCAGGATGGTCTCCATCTCCTGACCTTGCGATCCACCCGCCTTGGCCTCCCAAAGTGCTGGGATTACAGGTGTGAGCCACCGTGCCCGGCCCTTTCATTTATTTTTTTGAGACAGAGTCTCACTCTGTTGCCCAGGCTGGAGTGCAATGGCGTGATCTCGGCTCACTATAACCTCTGCCTCCTCAGTTCAAGCGATTCTCGTCCCTCAGCCTCCTGAGTAGCTGGGATTATAGGCATGCACCCCTACGCCAGGCTAATTTTTGTATTTTTTAGTAGAGACAAGGTTTCACCATGCTGGCCAGGCTGGTCTCAAACTCCTGGCCTCAAGCGATCTGCCCGCCTCGGCCTCCCAAAGTGCTGGGATTACAGGTGTGAGCCATTGTGCCTGGCCGCCATTTCCTTTTTTTAGAGGTAAAGTAACATGACTCTTAAAAGAATGATCGTAGCTTGTCTCACTGTCCTTAAGAAACTGTGGAAACAGATGTGCACTCTTTTTATTTCAGATTTCATTATCCACAGTACGTAGATTTCCACTGACTCCTTGAGATTTCTTTTTTTTTTTTTTTGAGACGGATCTGCAAGCTCCGCCTCCCGGGTTCACGCCATTCTCCTGCCTCAGCCTCTCCGAGTAGCTGGGACTACAGGCGCCCGCCACTACACCCGGCTAATTTTAATTTTTTTGTATTTTTAGTAGAGACAGGGTTTCACCGTGGTCTCGATCTCCTGACCTCGTGATTCGCCCGCCTCGGCCTCCCAAAGTGCTGGGATTACAAGCGTGAGCCACCGCGCCCGGCCTCCTTGAGATTTCCTAGATGGTAATTTTCACTCTGCAAGGAACCAATAACCTTCAGAGGAATTATTTGAAAGGACTATAGTGCAGAAGGCACTGAATTTCAATCAATCATATGTTTAATGAGTTCCTTCTCTGCAAGGTAATCTTTTTGGAATAGTGGGGAATAAATATAAGTTGATGGGTGGTCCCTGCCCTCCTGTAGTTTATAATCTACTTGGCCAGACAAGCCAGGAACAGAATTAAACTATTCAAAGGAAAATTCCCAATGAACTGAGTAGTGAGGCCAAGCTGAAATGAAAGCTTGCTAGGTGGTAAGGGAATTCGGCCGGAGGAGGCAGGAGGTGTCTGGAAAGAAGGACTTAGACAACATGCAAAACATCATTGGGAGACACTGACTGAATGAGTTGGGCTCATCTGAAGGTAGTGATGAAAGGCAATGTTGAAAAGTTCATTTTGGTTCTGATGGAAGGCCTTGCAGATACAGCTTGACAGTTGCGGCATTTTTTTTTATGGACATTTTTAAAAATAATTTTTTTTTGAATGCACCCCCGTTCAGCCTTCTCCTTCTCAGCCTCCTATCTGGATACAGGTGTGCCACCAGCCAGTAATTTTGGTTTCACCATGTTGCCCAGGATGGTCTGGATTTCCTGACCTCGTGATCCGCCCGCCTCGGCCTCCCAAAGCTCTGGGATTACAGGCGTGAGCCATCTCATCCAGCCTGAAAATAATCTTTAAAGGAAAAATTCTCAAGTAATCCCAATACCAATCTATCTCCATTAGCTACTTCCAGGGTTAAATATTTTGTTATATAACTTGCTGCGTTATGTAAGTGCCCTCACTATTAGTTAGCAGATCTGTGACTTACTCCAACTCTATTGGCAAAAAGGTCTTGATAGTCTTGCAGAGAATTCCCAGCACTTCCCTTTTGCTAATAAAGGTGTCCTCAAGTGCCCAACTCCTGGGTGATTACAAATGCAAAAGTGTTTAAAATAGCACTCATACTCTAAGGAATCAGCTGCCAAACACTCTCTAATAAGCAGAAAATTCACATAACTCAGGCCTCTGGGGGCTCACGCCTCAGCTGGAGCAAAGCCAGAATGTCTGTGACCGCAGGTGCACTTGGGCACATTGGGACCTGCTGGAACAGCAAGCTGGCCTCTGCAGTTGATTTAGGAGAGGGCTGGAGGGTTGAGCTTTTGCTGACATTTGCAGCTTAGAAAATCCGACTCCACTAATTGCAAAGAGGATTCTGCTGTAATGATTTTTTTTTTTTTTTTGGTAAGATACTTTTCTCATTTTGAATTCTTTCTTCATTTGGGCTCTGGACACTTCCCAGCCTCTACATTTATTATTTTAACTTCTATTACAGGAGGCTCTTCAGAAGTTTCTGCCCGCACGTGAACATGCATTCACAGAGTGGTGCATGACCACAGTTTACAAGCCTCAACGTGCACTTCATGAGCAAGCAAGTTTACAGCCCCTTTTACAGGAATTGGTGCACATTCCCTCTGCTTGCCCCTGTCCCTGCCCACATGAAAACACAGGGATTTTTTGCTACTACTGCTGAAGAAAAGTTAGAGGACACCTTGACCTCATGATTTTGCTGAGCACTTGCTTTCTTAACAGTGTGCTTTCTGGACCCTTAGTTTATTTTTAAATTTTTTTATTTTTATTTTTATTTTTTTTTGAGACAAACTCTTGCTCTGTCGCCCAGGCTGTAGTGCAGTGGTGCGATCTTGGCTCACTGCAACCTTTGCCTCCTGGGTTCAAGAGATTCTTGTGCCTCATCCTCCTGAGTAGCTGAGATAGGGGTGTGTACCACCACACCTGGCTAATTTTTTTTGTTTGTTTTTTGTATTTTTAGTAGAGATGGGGTTTCACCATGTTGATCAGGCTGGTCTTGAACTCCTGACCTCAAATGATCTGCTTGCCTCACCCTCCCAAAGTTTTGAGATTACAGGCGTGAGCCACTGTGCCCAGCTTGGACCCTTATTTTGGAGGTCTGAAGGGTACTGTATAGTGAAAATAGCCCTGGATCCAGAGGCTGGGAGTCCTGAGTTGTCTCTGCCTCCTTCCTATGGACTTTGGGCCATGGTCTTTGGCTCTCTGGCCCTCAGTTTTCTTAGCTCTTCTAGTCCATGAAACTGGAGGAGGAGGGTAGGTTGTATCATTCATGTCTGGATAAAAGCCACTGCAGGCTCTGCAATGTGCACAGCAGTGGCTCATGGCCTTTGGTCAGGGAAACTTCCTGACAATTGGATGAATCACAGGCTTCAAAAAAATACCTTAGAGACCAAATTTTGCATACAATTTTTGGGAATGCCCATGTACACTTGCCCCAACAAAAGGCCACGGCCTCCAGGCTAAGAAAGTCAGATCTGTGGCCAGGCGCGGTGGCTCACGCCTGTAATCCCAGCACTTTGGGAGGCTGAGGCGGGCGGATCATGAGGTCAGGAGTTCGAGAACAGCCTGACCAACATGGTGAAACCCCACCTCTACTAAAAATATAAAAATTAGCTGGTGTGATGGCATGCGCCTGTAATCCCAGCTACTTGGGAGGCTGAGGCAGGAGAATTGCTTGAAACTAGGAGGTGGAGGTTGCAGTGAGCTGAGATCAAGCCATGCACTCCAGCCTGGTGACAGAATGAGACTCCATCTCAAAAAAAAAAAAAAGATCTATAAAGTCAAGTCCAAACCTTCGATATTTTGTTACAAGATGCTTTTCGACTGGGTGCGGTGGCTCATGCCTGTAATCCCAGCACTTTGGGAGGCCGAGGCGTGTGGATCACCTGAGGTCGGGAGTTCAAGACCAGCCTGGCCAACGTGGAGAAACCCTGTCTCTACTAAAAAATACAAAATTAGCCAGGCCTGGTGGCACATGCCTGTAATCCCAGCTACTCAGGAGTCTGAGGCAGGAGAATCGCTTGAACCTGGGAGGCAGAGGTTGCAGTGAGCCGAGATCGCGCCATTGCACTCCAGCCTGGGCAAAAAGAGTGAAATTCTTGTCTCAAAAAAAAAAAAGATGCTTTTCACACTCATATCCTCCCATTTCCACTGACCCTATCCTCTGTTCACATTGGAATTCTGGCATCTTCCTAAGTAACCATCTGTGATGTTAATTTTGTGTCAACCTGACTGGGCTAAGGGATCCCCAGGTAACTAGTAAAACATAACCTCTGGGTATACATGTGTGGGTGTTTCAGGAAGAGATTAGCATTTCCATGGTAGACTCTAAAGAAGATCACCCTCACCAATGTGGGCAGGCAGCATCCAATCAGTTGAGGGCCTGAGCAAAACAAAGGGCAGAGGTAGGGGGAATTCACTCTCTGCCTGAGCTAGGACATCCATCTTCTCCTGCTCTCAGACTTTGGTGAATCTGGCCCTCGGGCCTTGGCACTGGGATGGGGACTTACATCATTGTCCCCCCGCCCCAACCCCCACCCTCACCCCCTTCTCGACTTTCTGTTTTGAGACAGGGTCTCGCTTTGTCACCCAGGCTGGAGTACACTGGCACGATCTCAGCTCACTGCAACCTCCACCTCCTGGGTTCAAGCAATTCTCCTGCCTCGGCCTCCCGAGTAGCTGGAATTATAAGGGCCCACCACCATGCCTGACTAATGTTTGTATTTTTAGTAGAGACGGGGGTTTCACCACATTGGCCAGGCTGGACTCGAACTCCTGACCTCAAGTGATCTGCTTGCCTCAGTCTCCCAAAGTGCTGGGATTACAGGCGTGAGTCACCACGTGCGGCCCCCTTCTCAGACTTTTTTTTTTTTTTTTTGGAGATGGAGTTTTGCTCTTGTTGCCCAGGCTGGAGTGCAGTGGTGCAATCTTGGCTCACTGCAACCTCTGCCTCCCGGATTCAAGCGATTCTCCTGCCTCAGCCTCCTGAGTAGCTGGGATTACAGGCACCTGCCACCACACCCGGCTAATTTTTTTGTATTTTTAGTAGAGACGGGGTTTCACCATGTTGGCCAGACTGGTCTATAACTCTTGACCCCAGGTGATCCACCACCTCGGCATCCCAAAGTGCTAGGATTACAGGTGTAGGCCACTGCACCTGGCCCAGACTTTTTTTTTTTTTTTTTTTGAGGCAGAGTTTTGCTCTTGTTGCCCAGGCTGGAGTGCAATGGTGCCATCTCAGCTCACCACAACCTCTGCCTCCCGGGTTCAAGCAATTCTCCTGCCTCAGCCTCCCAAGTAGCTGGGATTACAGACATGTGCCACCATGCCCGGCTTATTTTTTGTATTTTTAGTAGAGATGGGGTTTCTCCATGTTGGTCAGGCTTGTCTCGAACTCGTGACCTCAGGTGATCCGCCTACCTCAGCCTCTCAAAGTGCTGGGATTAAAGGTTTGAGCCACCTTGCCTGGCCTCGAGCCACCGCGCCCAGCCCAGACTTTCAATCTCAGGTTTATACCACTGATTCTGGGTCTCAGGCCTTTGGGCTTGGATTGGAAGTGCACCACCAACTTTCCTGGGTCTCCAGTTTGCAGATGGCAGATTGTGGGACTTCTCAGCATCCATAATCTCGTGGCTAGTCCCTTACAATAATAATAAATTTATATATCTCTATATATCCTATTAGTTGGTTTCTCTGAAGAACCCTAAGGCACTATTGTTCTGCAAATATCCTTGAGGCCTGCCAATTGTGGCTTCGGGGTTTAAGAAGACATCGTTCCCTCTTGAATTACAGGCAAGTAAACGAGATTACAAAACATTGACAAAGGCTTGGATCATGCTGTTGGACTTTTGCTTGAGCTGTTCACTGTCCGTTGTTACCTCTGTGAAGCTAACCCCAGGCCTAACCAAATGTTCCTTTTATGCTGTTCTGGGGACGTTTTCTGCATGTCACTTAACCACATAGTATCACACCTAGTTGGTTGGTTCTGCATTTGCCTTCCCCACTAGACCGCAAACTCTCAGCTGTTGTTGGTACTATTGAGCTTAAGTACAGGGCCTCAAAAGGAGCCGGAGTACAGGGCTAAGCGCTCAGTACACAGGGTACGAACCAATCAATGCAAGAATGAACGTGCCACCGGGTCTTGCAGGCTTGCAAAGTGTTTCTCCAAGCTGATTTTGCTTTCCGTGCCCGGGCAGCTCCCGTGAATTGCACGGTAGAGGTCAGAAGTTTCTGGGGGGTCCGTGGGGAGCCAATGGAAGGAGGATGAGAAATGCAGTCTCACCGCATTCGGGTTGCCCACGTCCGGCGAGAGGCGAGGGATCGGACAACTTCTGCACCTCCCGGAAGCGGCTGCGCCGGCCCCGCCCCTCCGGGGGCAGGCGTGGCCTCATGAATAATGAATCGCGCGGGGGAGGGGCCGGGCCCGCCTCTCCGGGCGGGAAGAGGGAAGCGCCGAGGCTGCCTGACTGGAATGAGGGTAGCTGCGGCGACTGCGGCGGCTGGAGCGGGGCCGGCCATGGCGGTGTGGACGCGGGCCACCAAAGCGGGGCTGGTGGAGCTGCTCCTGAGGGAGCGCTGGGTCCGAGTGGTGGCCGAGCTGAGCGGGGAGAGCCTGAGCCTGACGGGCGACGCCGCCGCGGCCGAGCTGGAGCCCGCTCTGGGACCCGCGGCCGCCGCCTTCAACGGCCTCCCGAACGGCGGCGGCGCGGGCGACTCGCTGCCCGGGAGCCCGAGCCGCGGCCTGGGGCCCCCGAGCCCGCCGGCGCCGCCTCGGGGCCCCGCGGGTGAGGCGGGCGCGTCGCCGCCCGTGCGCCGGGTGCGGGTGGTGAAGCAGGAGGCGGGCGGCCTGGGCATCAGCATCAAGGGCGGCCGCGAGAACCGGATGCCGATCCTCATCTCCAAGATCTTCCCGGGGCTGGCTGCCGACCAGAGCCGGGCGCTGCGGCTGGGCGACGCCATCCTGTCGGTGAACGGCACCGACCTGCGCCAGGCCACCCACGACCAGGCCGTGCAGGCGCTGAAGCGCGC
>NW_026652281.1:103481428-103486746 GCF_009828535.3 Hylobates moloch
AAAAAAAAAAAAAAAAATCACTAACCAACCTCTAAATGACTTCCTGTGACATAAGATCTTCGAAACCAAACATGGAACACAAAGAAAGTGATTTAAAACAAAAGCTCTTACTAAAGTTTTTCCAGAGCTCCTTTAATGAAGTAGTCTTCTCTGCCCTCTACTGGTGATGAAAATAACATCTACTTGGAAATAAATTGGAGGCATTTCCATAAAGTAGCAGTTCTTAGTATGCTATGGGGACCTGGCTTGCCAGGGGGTTCCCAAGACCCTCTCAGGGGGTCTGCAAAGTCAAAACCATTTCATAATAATACTAGGTCATGATGTGCCTTTTATATTCTCAAGAATATACTGAGTATGAAAGGCTTGTTGATATGAGTTCTGATTTCGTATTGCAACAAATCTTTAAGATATTACCTCTTTGGCCGGACGTGGTGGCTCACGCCTGTAATCCCAGCACTTTGGGAGGCCGAGGTGGGCAGATCACTTGAAGTCAGGAGTTCGAGACCAGCCTGACCAACGTAGAGAAACCCCATCTCTACTGAAAATACAAAATTAGCTGGGCGTGATGGCGCATGTCTGTAATCCCAGCTACTCGGGAGGCTGAGGCAGGAGAATCGCTTGAATCCGGGAGGCGGAGGTGGCAATGAGCCAAGATCGTGCCACTGCATTCCATCCTGGGCAACAAGAGCGAAACTCCGCCACACACACACAAAAAAGGTATTACCTCTTGTTGAGTTTCTCATCACTTTTTCCCCACACAATTCATGCAGAGATTATCTTGATGAGCTTTAGAATTGTATAAAAGAAGACCGGATGTGGTGGCTCACGCCTGTAATCCCAGCACTTTGGGAGGCCGAGGCAGGAGGATTACGAAGTCATGAGTTCCAGACCAGCCTGGCCAATATGGTGAAAACCTGTCTCTACTAAAAAAAAAAAAAAAAAAAAAAAAAAATTAGCCAGGCACAGTGGCACATGCCTGTTGTCCCAATTACTCGGGAGGCTGAGGCAGGAGAATTGCTTGAACCCGGGAGGCAGAGGTTGCAGTGAGCCGAGATCGCACCACTGCACTCCAGCCTGGGCGACAGAGCAAGACTCCGTCTAAAAAAAAAAGAAAGAATCGTATAAAAGAATGTACATAATTATCTGAAAAGGTGATTGAACTCTCCTTCCTTTTCCAATTACATATCTACGTGAGTCTAGGTTTTCTTCATGCACTTCAGTCAAAACAACCTATCATGACAGACTGGAGAAGCAGATATGAAAATCCAGGTGACTTCTTGGTTGGGCATGGTGGTTCACGCCTGTAATCCTAATCCTAATACTCTGGGAGGTCAAGGTAGGCAGATCACCTGAGGTCAGGAGTTCGAGACCAGCCTGGCCAACATGGTGAAACGCCGTCTCTACTAAAAGTACAAAAAATTAGCTGGGTGTGGTGGCGCATGCCTGTAATCCCAGCTACTCGGGAGGCTGGGGTAGGAGAATCGCTTGAACCCGGGAGGTGGAGGTTGCAGTGAGCCGAGATTGCACCACTGCACTCCAGCCTGGGCAACAAGAGCGAAATTCCATCTCAAAAAAAATAAAAGTACAAAAATTAGCCAGGCATGGTGGTGGGTGCCTGTAGTCCCAGCTACAAGGGAGGTTGAGGCATGAGAATTGCTTGAACCCGGGAGGTGGGGGTTCCAGTGAGTCAAGATCATGCCACTGCACTCCAGCCTGGGTGATGGAGTGAAACTCTGTCTCAAAAAAAAACAAAAAACAAAAAAAAATAGGGTCTTACTCTGTCACCCAGGCTGGAGCGCACTAGTGTAATCACGGCTCACCACAGCCTAGACTTGGACCTCTTGGGCTCAAGCAATCCTCCCATCTCAGCCTCCCCAGTAGCTGGGACCACAGGTGTGTAGTACCATGCCTGGCCAATTTTTAAAATTTTTGTAGACACAGACTATCACTATGTTGCCCAGTCTGGTCTCAAACTCCTGGGATCCTGCCTCAGCCTCCCAAAGTGCTGGGATTATAGGTATGGCCCACCTCACCCAGCCACTACAGATATTTTTAAATTCCCTAAGCAGCTAATATGATAAAATAGTAGACAGATTCATATAATATATAACAGCTACATGTACAAAATAATATAATTTTACACACTAATTCCTCTTCAAATAGGAATGCTTGAATTTCTGTAAATTAAATGAGTACATATATGTGTACTCCACCACATACTCATAGAGATTAGAGAGTCTTCTATAAACGAAGCATAATATACGTGTTTCATGATAGATGATTACTTCCAGGATTTTTGCTTATTTAAACATGTTCTCAGTCATACAATAGTTGCAGGCCAGGTGTAATGGCTCAAGCCTGTAATCCCAGCACTTTGGGAGGCCAAGGCAGGCAGATCACTTGAGGTCAGGAGCTCGAGACCAGCCTGGCCAACATGGCAAAACTCCGTCTCTACTAAAAAGACAAAAAATAGCTGGGCATAGTGGTGCGCACCTGTAATCCCAGCTACTCGGGAGGCCAAGGCAGGAGAATCGCTTGAACCTGGTAGGCAGAGGTTGCAGTGAACTGAGATTGTGCCACTGCACTCCAGCCTGGGCGACAGTGAGACTTCGTCTCAAAAAAAAAAAAAAAAAGAGTTGCCGTTGCAAGATAAGTGACCTCTCGATTAGCAACTTAAAATTCTATTTTGCAGTCTGACTTTAATTGAGACAATGTAGTATATTTACCATACTTTTAGTGGAAATAACCTAAATTCAAATTCTGCCACTTACTAGTTTGACATTGGGCAATTTCCAATGTACCTGAACCTTGGTTCCTTCATCCGTAAAAATTGAATACAAGTAGTACCGATCCCAGGGGATCGTTATGAGGATTAAATGATGTATATGTAAAGAGCCTACTATGGGGACTGATACTTAGTAGGCACTCATTTACTAATATTAATAACTTGTGTTCACTTCCCGCTGGTGTGGTGTAATGTTGGCAGAAGTTTTTGCAGTTTTGAGTGTAAAATCTGAGACTGGGAGGTGATCCCCTTTGGCCTTTCATGTGCCCTTGCTAATTCTACAGATCCCTTCCCATCCCTTCCCCCAAATATACACCCCAGTGATAAGTAGAGCTCTATCTTCTACGTCCTTTCCAAAAGCTCCAGATAACATCAGAGCCCCTATACTGAATAATTTGTCTGATTATGAGAAGGGGGTTCAGTAGATCTCGGGCCTAGGTCCGCGTTCTGTCCCTAATTTGACCACGTGATCTTGGACAGGTTACTTAATTTCTTCAGTGACCTTGGGTGTCCTCAGTCGCAAAAGGAGTAGCAGCTTCAACCACTCCCAATGTCCCTTCAGATTTTAGATTGGGAAGAAACTGTCCACGCACCACAAAGATTAAAAGCACCTGGAAACCCCTAAATACTCTCCCTAAACCCATTTCAAACGTCACTGCTTCCGATTTCTGGCCTTCTTGGCAGTTCGTACAAATCTCAAGGGTCCACGCTGGCCCCTGCGCCCTCACGCGGCTAGGACCTCACATTCTAAGTCGCGGGCGCCCTACCCTCTGGAGCTGTGTCCATATCCCCTTCCCAAGAGCGCTGCAGTAAGCACTGAATGAAATAACGGCCCTGCCTGACAGAGGCCAGCACAAGGCAAGTGCTCAAGAGATGTCGGCTAATATCAGCAGTCAGCGGATCCCGCGCCCTCCTTGAGCCTCAGTTTCCTCAAGAACGTAATGAGGACAAGCAGAGACAATGCTCAAAGCCCCCAGCAGCGGGCTGAGGGTCCCGAGGCCGGCCTAAGGGGCGCACGCTGCGGAAGGCAGGGCAGCCCCGGAAGCTGGGCGGCCCTGAGAGTCCCGGGTCCAGCCCGGCGCCGAGATGCGTCCTCTCACCTCCCGGGCTCAGCAGCAGCTTCAATGCCTCCAAAATCCGATCCAGACCGCATGTCTCCTGAGCCCCGCTGCCCACGGCCTGTCCTGGGGCCGCCATGACTGGAGTGTAACACGACGCTCGCGACCCGCTCAGGCGCCTCGGCAGGGCGCCGCCGCCGCCATGTTAAGTGTGGCAGAAGGCGCTGGGCACACTATGGGGCGGGGCCCGCAGGGTGGGGCGGGGCCAAATCGGTCGGGAACGCCCCCTTCACTTTTTTTTCCGTCCCGGCTTAGTCCGGGGTGTAGGAGGGAACCCAAAAATGGCTAATCTGCCCAAGCGCACAATTTCAGAAGCTCAATATGATTAACCGCTATATAAAGAAGGAAGAGAGAAGTAATTTATCATTAAATCTATATTTCAATATGAAAATACTCAGGTACTCAACACTGGCAGACATAATGAAGCAGACAGATGCTTCCATCTGCTTACAGTGAAGTATGGCTAAGAAAAACAATATTCAGGCTGGGCGCGGTGGCTCACACCTGTAATCCCAGGACTTTGGGAGGCCGAGGCGGGCAGATCACAAGGTCAGGAGTTTGAGACCAACCTGTCCGATATGGTGAAGCCCCGTCTCTACTGAACATACAAAAATTAGCCAGGCGTGGTGGCAGATGCCTGTAGCCTGTAGTCCCAGCTACCCGGGAGGCTAAGGCAGGAGAATCGCTCGAAGCTGGGAGGCGGAGGTTGCAGTGAGCCAAGATCACACCACTGCACTCCAGCCTGGGCGACAGAGCGAGACTCCATCGCAAAACAAACAAACAAAACCGAAGTACAGACGTACACACGCATGTATATCCATTGTGAATGTAAAGCTACAATGTTGCTATGGGTAATATGATTTTTTTTTTTTTTTTTAGTAAACTTAGTAAAGTTCCCAGTAAAAGTTGGATCTTTGTTGTTTTCATGGTTGATGCATTCCTTGAAAATTCAGGGTCTATCAAAACCATGCCCTCCGCCAAACTGTTTTTATATGTAAAACAGAAGGGATTTGAGATTCAGATAATCGGAAACAGGTTTTCACCTACATAAATCTGCTGGGACATTGAAAAACCATGTTGTCTGAAAGTCATGCTGCAGACACAGGACAATGTTTTTGAGGGCAGGACCTTTATTTTTATCTTTTGAGATGGGGTCTCGCTCTGTCGCCTAGGCTGGAGTTCAACGGCGTGATCTCGGCTCACTGCAACCTCTGCCTCCCAGGCTCAAACAAGTATCTGGCCTCAGCCCCCCGAGTAGCTGGAATTACTAGAGTGCCCCAGCATGCCCGGCTAATTTTTGTATTTTTTGTGGAGACAGGGTTTCGCTCTCTTGGCTAGGCTGGTCTTGAGCTCCTCACCTCAAGTGACCTGCCCACCTGGGCCTCCCAAAGTGCTGGGATTACAGGCGTGAGCCA
>NW_026652281.1:103486846-103499310 GCF_009828535.3 Hylobates moloch
GGCACAAGACAGGGATGCCCTCTCTCACCGCTCCTATTCAACATAGTGCTGGAAGTTCTGGCCAGAGCAGTCAGGCAGGAGAAGGAAATAAAGGGTATTCAACTAGGAAAAGAGGAAGTCAAATTGTCCCTGTTTGCAGATGACATGATTGTATATCTAGAAAACCCCATTGTCTCAGCCCAAAATCTCCTTAAGCTGATTAGCAACTTCAGCAAAGTCTCAGGATACAAAATTAATGTACAAAAATCACAAGCATTCTTGTACACCAATAACAGACAAACAGAGAGCCAAATCATGAGTGAACTCCCATTCACAATTGCTTCAAAGAGAATAAAATACCTAGGAATCCAACTTACAAGGGATGTGAAGGACCTCTTCAAGGAGAACTACAAACCACTGCTCAATGAAATAAAAGAGGATACAAACAAATGGAAGAACATTCCATGCTCATGGGTTGGAAGAATCAATATCGTGAAAATGGCCATACTGCCCAAGGTCATTTATAGATTCAATGCCATCCCCATCAAGCTACCAATGACTTTCTTCACAGAATTGGAAAAAACTACTTTAAAGTTCATATGGAACCAAAAAAGAGCCCGCATCGCCAAGTCAATCCTAAGCCAAAAGAACAAAGCTGGAGGCATCACGCTACCTGACTTTAAACTATACTACAAGGCTACAGTAACCAAAACAGCATGGTACTGGTACCACAACAGAGACATAGATCAATGGAACAGAACAGAGCCCTCAGAAATGACGCCGCATAGCTACAACTATCTGATCTTTGACAAACCTGACAAAAACAAGAAATAGGGAAAGGATTCCCTATTTAATAAATGGTGCTGGGAAAACTGGCTAGCCATATGTAGAAAGCTGCAACTGGATCCCTTCCTTACACCTTATACAAAAATTAATTCAAGATGGATTAAAGGCTTATATGTTAGACCTAAAACCACTAAAATCCTACAAGAAAACCTAGGCAATACCATTCAGGACATAGGCGTGGGCAAGGACTTCATGTCTAAAACACCAAAAGCAATGGCAACAAAAGCAAAAATCGACAAATGGGATCTCATTAAACTAAAGAGCTTCTGCACAGCAAAAGAAACTATCATCAGAGTGAACAGGCAACCTACAGAATGGGAGAAAATTTTTGCAACCTACTCATCTGACAAAGGGCTAATATCCAGAATCTACAATGAACTCAAACAAATTTACAAGAAAAAAACAAACAACCCCATCAAAAAGTGGGCAGAGGACATGAACAGACACTTCTCAAAAGAAGACATTTATGCAGCCAAAAAACACATGAAGAAATGCTCATCATCACTGGCCATCAGAGAAATGCAAATCAAAACCACAGTGAGATACCATCTCACACCAGTTAGAATGGCCATCATTAAAAAATCAGGAAACAATAGGTGCTGGAGAGGATGTGGAGAAATAGGAACACTTTTACACTGTTGGTGGGACTGTAAACTAGTTCAACCATTGTGGAAGTCAGTGTGGCGATTCCTCAGGGATCTCGAACTAGAAATTCCATTTGACCCAGCCATCCCATTACTGGGTATATACCCAAAGGACTATAAATCATGCTGCTATAAAGACACATGCACACGTATGTTTATTGCAGCACTATTCACAATAGCAAAGAGTTGGAACCAACCCAAATGTCCAACAACGATAGACTGGATTAAGAAAATGTGGCACATATACACCATGGAATACTATGCAGCCATAAAAAATGATGAGTTCGTGTCCTTTGTAGGGACATGGATGAAACTGGAAAACATCATTCTCAGTAAACTATCGCAAGGACAAAAAACCAAACACCGCATGTTCTCACTCATAGGTGGGAATTGAACAATGAGAACTCATGGACACAGGAAGGGGAACATCACACTCCGAGGACTGTTGTGGGGTAGGGGGAGGTGGGAGGGACAGCATTAGGAGATACACCTAATGCTAAATGACGAGTTAATGGGTGCAGGAAATCAACATGGCACATGGATACATATGTAACAAACCTGCACATTGTGCACATGTACCCTAAAACCCTAAAGTATAATTAAAAAAAAAAAAAAAAAAAAAGGAAAAAAAGGCTATATAGTTATAAAATTGGGTTTTATTTAGCTAAAAAATATTAGCATTGTAGGAATTACTTGAGATATGCTACTTTTTTCAAAATGTGAAAATGTTGGAATTGTCAATTTTTAATTTAAAATAGGTAATAGTAACTCTATGTAACATACTGTTTATAGACAAAGATGAGTATTCTTTAAGAGGTTTTACATTGTCTTTTTAGTAAATAGTGCTGGAGCAATTGGACACCCATAAGGCAAAAGAATAAACCTTAACCCAAACCTCATATCTTTCTCAAAAATTAATTCAAAATGGATTGTGGATTTAATTATAAAACATAGGTCAGGCGCGGTGGCTCACACCTGTGACCCCAGCATTCTGGGAGACTGAGGCGGGCAGATGAGCTGAGGTCAAGAGTTCAAGGCCAACCTGGCCAACATAATGAAGCCCCATCTCCACTAAAAAATACAAAAATTAGCTGGGCATGCTGGTGCTCACCTCTAGACCCAGCTAGTCTGGAGGCTGAGTCAGGAGAATTGCTTGAACCCGGGAGGTGGAGGCTGCAGTAAGCTGCTATCATGCCATTGCACTCCATCCTGGGCAACAGAGCGAGACTCCATCTCAAAAAATAAAATAACATAAAAAATAAAGCATAAAAGTATAAAACTTTTAGAAGAAAACAGGAGAAAATCTTTAAGATCTCA
This sequence comes from Hylobates moloch, assembly GCF_009828535.3. Taxonomy (NCBI): domain Eukaryota; kingdom Metazoa; phylum Chordata; class Mammalia; order Primates; family Hylobatidae; genus Hylobates; species Hylobates moloch. The sequence continues at coordinate 103,489,633 of NW_026652281.1, forward strand.
GGCTAAGCAAAGATTTCTAGAACATAATACCAAAAGCACCATACCTAAAAGAAAAAAATTGATAAATTGGATTTCATCAAAATTAAAAACTTTAGCTCTGTGAAAGATGCTATTAAAAGGATGAAAAGACAAGCTACAGACACGGAGAAAACATGTGCAAAGCATATATCTGTCAAAGATCTTGTATCTAGAATGTATGAAGAACTCTCAAAACTCAACAATAAAAACAATTCAATTAGAAAATATGCCAAAGACATGAACAGACATCACCAGCCATTAGGGAAATGCAAATTAAAACCACAATGAGTTATCATTATATACGTATTAGAACAGCTAAAATAAAAAATAGAATACTAAATGTTGTCAAGGATGCACGGAAACTGGATGCTTCATAAACTGCTAGTGAGAGTTAAAATGATACAGCCACTCTGGAATATCATTTGTTAGGTTCTGAAAAAACTAAGCTTCCCATATGCCCCACCAATCTCACTTTTGGGCATTTATAACAGAAAAAAAACAAAAACCTTATGCTTACACAATAGCAGGGTATGTTAATAATATTCGTAACAACTATGTATTATCATTATCATCATCATTATTTTTTTTTTGTAGACACAGTGTTTCACCATGTTACCCAGACTGGTCTTGAACTCCTGAGCTCAAGTGATCCGCCCACCTTGCCTTCCTAAAGTGCTGAGATTACAGGCATGAGCCACTGTGCCTAGGTTCAACTTCATTTTTTTTTTTTTTTTTTTTTTTTTTTTAATTTTTTAGACGGAGTCTCGCTCTGTCACCTAGCCTGGAGTGCAGTGACTCCATCTCAGCTCACTGCAACCTCCGCCTCCCAGGTTCAAGAGATTCTCCTGCCTCAGTCGCACGAGTAGCTGGGATTACAGGTGGCTGCCACCACGCCCAGCTAATTTTTGCATTTTTAGTAGAAACGGAGTTTCACCATGTTGGTCAGGCTGGTCTGGAACTCTTGACCTCAGGTGATCCACCCGCCTCGGCCTCCCAAAGTGCTGGGATTACAGGTATGAGCCACCGCACACGGCTGCCTCAACCTGATTTAAAAAAATTTTTTTGTAGAGATGGCAGTCTCACTATGTTGCCCAGGCTGGTCTACAACTCCTAGTCTCAAGTGATCCTCCCACCTTGGCCTCCCTGCCGTGGGATCACAAGCTTGACCCACTGTGCCTGGCCTAACAACCAACTTTTCTTTCTCTCTTTTTTGTGTGTGTGTCAGGGTCTGGCTCTGCAGATTGCAGATCACCCAGGCTGGAGTGCAGTGATGCGATCTCAGCTCACTGCAACCTCAGACTCCCAGGCCCAAGCCGTCCTCCCGTCTCAGTCTTCCTAGTATATGGGACTACAGGTGTGCACCACCATGCCCAGCTATTTTTATGTTTTTTGTAGAGATAGGGTTTCACCATCTTGCCCAGGCAGGCTGGTTTTGAACTCCTGAGTTCAAGCAATTCATCCACTTCAGCCTTCCAAAGTGCTGGGATTACAGGCGTGAGCCTCCACGCTCTGCCACACTTTATTTTTAATAGCCCAAGGTTAGAAACAAACCAAATACATGAATAAACTCTGGTGTATCCATACAATGTACTACCACTCAGCAATATAAAAGAATAAACTGTTGATACATGCAACAACTTGGACAGTTCTCCATAGACTTATGCTGAGTGGAAAAAAGTCAGTATACTATATGATTCTATTTATGTAATATTTTCAGAATGACAGAACTGTAGAGATGGAGAATAGATTGGTGCCAGGAAATGGGGTCAGGTTGAGGGGTGCAAATATGAAGGGGTGGCTCAAGAGAATTTCTTCATATCTTGACTGTGGTAGTAGTTACTTGAATCTATATATGGGATAAAATTGCATAAAACTATACACACAAATGAATGCATGTAGAACAATGACAACTGAATAAGATCTATAGTCTAGTTAGCAGTATTATATCAGTGTCAATGTCCTGGTTTTGATATTGTACTAACTACAGTTCAATATTGTGGGTATATGTACTGTATTATAGTTGGGGGAAGCTAGGTGCAGGGTACATGGGGCTATAGTATTCTTTGTCTGCTTAGGATCAGAAGTCGGAAGTGTCTTAGATTTTTGATTTTTTCAAATTTTGGAATATTTCCAGAATACATACTGGTTGAGCATCACTGATTCAAAAATCTGAATTCCAAAATGTTCCAGTGAGCGTTTACTTTGAGTGTCATATCAGTGCTCAGAAAGTTTCAAATTTTGGAGCATTTTGGATTTTCAGATTAGGGATATTCAACCTTGTAGTACATATACATAACTATTTTTGCAACTTCCTATGAGTCTAATTATTTAAGAAGAATGAAAGTTTTAGCCAGGTGTAGTGATGTGATTCTGTAATCCCAGTTACTTGGGAGACTGAGGCAAGAGGATCACTACTTGATCCCAGGAGTTGAAGGCCAGCCTGGGCAACATAGCAAGACCTTGTCTCCCAAAAGAAAAAGAAAAAAAAGGATTTTTTAAAAAAAGCTTATATATTATACAGTGATGTTTTGTTAAGGTATACATATTTTGAATCTTATCCCAAAAGTTACTGAAATTTGAAAAATGAAGTTTGTATTATTTTTTCATTTTTATGCATACTTTTGTTTTAAGCAATCTATATTATAGAAATTTAATTTTGTATTTTTAGTATTTCTACAGTGTGTTGTCATGGGTCTAATATATTTACAGCCCATCCACCCAACTAATTAGCAGAACTGATAATGGAACTGCTCTTATTGAAGTTGCTGTAGTCTGTCCTGTAGTGACCTTCAGGCTTTAACCCTCCAGCTTTAGTTAAATTAAGCAGGCACAGACCTTTGCTATGGAAACGATACAGAAACATAACAAACAGCTTGGCTTACTTTTTTCTGCGAAGCAGAGGGTGGACTGAAGAGAATACTGATACTGGTGAAAGTTTTTAGAGACTAGTGTTAACAGTAGTAGTAATTTATTTATTGCCTGCAACATAAATGGTTCTCTGGAAATCAGATGGGATAATAGTCTAATTAGTTTATTTGATCTTCCTTTAAAAATCTCTCAGATAGAAAGGCATAGCCCTATTTTTCTTATGTTATGGTATTATACATCTGGAACAGATGTTGGTCAAAATATGTGTTACAAAATATATTCCCTTTGAAATCTTAGTGATTACCTTCCCCCAACATCAGTTTATTTTATCAAAGTATAAAAAGCAAGTGGCTTATGACTTTGCCAAGCTGTTATACATGTCAGCCATCTAATATGACTAGGATTCTTTGGTATAGAGTACTTGCCAGTATGTTATTTGATATCTGGATAACTTAATAGGTAATAGCAAAATTTTTTATTTGTATTCTCTATTTTAGATTTAACTACCTCATTTTGACCAGCTACTTTAATGCCCTATAATTTTTTTTGTTTTGTTTTTTCTTTTTCTATATAAAAGCAAATTGCCTACAGTTCTTTTAAAAATAATGTATTGACTAACTTCATGAGTTATTTTGCTTCACCAAATTGTACTCTGTTATTCTAAAATTTATTCTTTCAACAATGATTGAATGCCTGTAATGTGCTAGGCGCTCTGTTAGGCTCTGGAGATAACAAGATGGATACTGTCCTCTTCACAGTGCTCACAGGCAAGTGGTAAAGTTGTTGCTGTTTATTTCTCCACCTGATGAACAGTTGGTCATGTAGAATAATTTGTTAAATTTATGATTAAACATGAAAGAGCAACAGGTATACCGAAAAGGAATGACTAATCACTTAATAGATGAATGTGAGGAAGTTGCCTAATCATTGTTAGCTTCAGATTCTTTATCTGTGAACTGAAAAAAAAAAAGAAAAAGACATATAGTCCACAGGAGTTTTAGGATGCAGTGGACTATAACCACTCTCTACCTTCATTTTTTTTGCCTTTGGGTATAAATCTGGATGAATCTCATGTGGCATTATTACTTACCCCATCTGCCGCCACATAAACCAAAAGAATAATGGCTGAAATTTGGTTTTGCACAGACACACATAAAATATATGCCCAAACTTTTCCAATTTCTTTTTAGTTATTGATTTATTTAAGGTTTATTTATTTATTTATTTATTTAGAGACAGAGTTTTGCTCTTGTTGCCCAGGCTGGAGTGCAATGGCACGATCTTGGCTCACCGCAACCTCCGCCTCCTGGGTTCAAGTGATCCTCCTGCCTCAGTCTTCCTGAGTAGCTGGGATTACAGGCATTCGCCAACATGCCTGGCTAATTTTGTATTTTTAGTAGAGATGGGCTTTCTCCATGTTGGTCAGGCTGGTCTCGAACTCCCGACCTCGGGTGATCCACCTGCCTTGGCCTCCCAAAGTGCTGGGATTACAGGTGTGAGCCACCGCGCCTGACCTAGTTTTTGTTTTTGTTATTGTGATCATATTGGCATTTTATAGTTTTATGGAATAGTTTCTATTAATTAAAGCTTTGAAATTTATTAATTTTACACTAAAATGTGTAAAAAAATTACAAATGAGAACACTGATAGATTTTTTGACTACATAAAAATTAAAAATATACAGAAAATGGAAACATAGATGTAATAAATTGAACACGTTTACTTTCACTAAACATAAGACAGCTGTAGCTTAAGCCTGCTGGCAGGTGAGAAAGAACCAATAAGCAAGCAGCACAAGTCATTTTGCATCTGAGAACTCTGGAAAGGTTCAGAAATTTGAGGTACTGGATATCTCTGGAAGTGGGATGTGAGGTGAGACTGAAAACAAAAAGATTGGATAAAAAGTCTATAAAAGAAGGAGTGAAGACTAGGCGTGGTGGTTCACACCTGTAATCCTAGCACCTTAGGAGGCTGAGGCGGGTGGATCACTTGAGGACAGGAGTTTGGGACCACTTGGCCAACATGGTGAAACCCTGTCTCTACTAAAAATACAAAAAATTAGCTGGGCATGGTGGCTCATGCCTGTAGTTCCAGCTACCCAGGAGGCTGAGGTAGGAGAATTGCTTGAACCTGGGAGGTGGAGGTTGCAGCGCCACTGCACTCCAGCCTGGGCAACACAGTGAGACTCCATCTCAAAAAGAAAAAAAAAATAAATTGAATTTAAAAAGGAGTTAAATTTCCCAGATGTTTCTTTCCTGTGTGGTACAGCCTAGTGATAATGCCTGTCTTACCCTGAGAGAATCTGGTGATTCTGTAGAGAGAATGAAGTGGAGGTTCTAGATTCTAGAAGAGCTAAAGGCAAGGCTTAATGATCTGTTCTTAAAATGGGGTGGGGGTGGAACGGAAGGCATAATGGAAGTCTGCATACTGAATAGTGAGACCTCTGACCGTTTTATTAGTTCCCACAATGCTTGCAATAGGTTTATTATGCTCCCTAGGCAGAAGACTGCAGGATGTGTTTAGGCAAACTCACTGGTCCAGTAGAAAAGACCTGTAGATTCTAAGAAATAAACTTTACTTTTAACATGTTTAAGTTACTGTTACTTTGGATTTTTGTTTATGCAGAAAAAGGAAATATAATTAAAATACACTACATGGCTGAGCTGCAAGTAACATGTATACAGTTACAATGCGAACATTGAAAGTTCAAAAGATAATATATCTAACCTTGAAAAACATTAGGAAATAGCAGTATTAACATGTTCCTTAGAAATATGGAAGTAAGTTCCAAAAGAAACAGCGAAAAGGGTTACAAATGGTTCCCTTTTGAGGAGCAGAAATTGATCCAGAATTGGTGATAAATGGAAAACAAAACCATATTTATAACTTGTAAGGCAGACAAAGGGTTAATATGCTTAGTATATCTAAAGGGCTTGTAAAATTAATAATACTAAAATAGAAACAGAAAATGAGCAAATCATATAAACAGCCACAAAGGGGAAAAGTTGTCTGTGTAGACTATTACCACTTCTCTGTTCTTTGCTTTTTTGATAGGTTAAAAGTGGTTTTCTTATTTATGTGATATCTAATAAGATTGAGCATTTTTCCATTTATTTATTAGCTATTTTTTCCTGCTTTATATGCTCTACTTATATCCTTTGAGAAGGGTAGTTGGAATTACGATTTGTCGTCTTCCTTGAATCTGGAATTGTTTCTGCAGTATGAATTATAATAAAGAATCTTGCCTGTTGCAAAACATTATAATAAACCTTTGGTGGTTATATCCTGAGGTCTTTGTGCCTCTTTGTTTACAAGTCTTCTAGATCAGTGGTTCTCAACTCTATCAGACCTAGCCCCACTCTCAAAAAAAAGACCCACATCCATTTTGTAATGCTACTTTATTAACTTGAAATGGAAATTTAAAGATAATGCAATTAGGCCAGGCACAGTGGCTCATGCCTGTAATACCAGCATTTTGGAAGGCCAAGGCAGGAGGATCACTTGAAACCAAGAGTTTAAGACCAGCCAGGGCAACCTAGTGGGACTTCTATATCTACAAAAAAAAAAAAAAAAAGCTAGGTTTGGAGGCACACTCCTGATGTGCTAGCTACTGTAGAGATTGAAGTGGAAGGATCCTTTGAGCCCAGAAGCTCAGGGTTGTGATGAGCTATGATTGTGCCATCGCACTCTAGCTTAGGTGACATAACGAGACCCTGAATCAAAAAAAAAAAAAAAGTGATATAATTGACTACATGTATAATTTTAAGAATATCAGTTATAATGCAGTACTATTAAGAGAAAAATAAATATATAAACTAAATTATAGTTGATGTGGTTTGGCTATGTCTTCACCCAAAATCTCATCTTGAATTGTAATCCCCATAACTCCCACGTGTGAAGGGAGAGACCAGATGGGGGTAATTGAATCATTGGGGCAGTTTCCCCATGCTGTTCTCTTGATAGTGAGTTCTCATGAGATCTGATGGCTTTGTAAGTGTTTGGTAGTTTTTCCTGTATTCATTCTCCCTCCTGCCACCTTGTGAAGAAGGTGCCTTGGTTCCCCTTTACCTTCCACCATGACTGTAAGTTTCCTGAGGCCCCCTAGCCATGGGGGACTGTGAGTCAATTAAACCTCTTTCCTTTATAAATTACCCCGTCTTGGGCAGTTTCTTATAGCAGTATGAGAATGGACTAATACAGTAGTTTAAAAGTATGGCTAGGCATTGTAGCTCACACCTGTAATCACAGCTACTTGGGTGGCTGAGGCAGGAGGACGTTTGAGTCAAGGAGTTCGAGACCAGCTTGAGCAAAATAGTGGGACCCCCATCTTAAAAAAAAAAAGTTTCAAAGTGAAAAGGCTTGATAATGACTATAGAAGATACAGTGAAGTAGTTGGACATTTAACACCTGCTTAATAATGACTATAGAAGACACAGTGAAGTAGTTGGACACTTACACCTGCACTATCAGTGTGAGTGTTGCCAGGTACAAAGGCAGGCGTGTTGATCATCACCCTAAATTCCCTGAGTGGCATTACTGACAATGACATGATTTTCTGAAATGATGAACTCTTTACATGGTAAGTTGTACTCATGAAAAATTCATGTATGTTAAAATTGCATCATTTGGGGGTATTAATATATATATACTAAGGAGTTCTAAGTTTATAAACATTTTCCTTATACATGAATGTCTGATGGGGTATTCTCAAATTCTGTGAGATGTAGACTATTCACTTTGAAGAACTATAGTTATCCCATGTATTGAGATAAAGTTGAATCTCTGGCCCTTTCTCCTTAAGGAGAAAGTGCACCCCACTTATCATGTTGGCAACTAAACACATATTCACAACATTTAAAAAATGCCTCTGTTCCACCACCACCCTCCCCTGCAGAGGGTGATACTGTCCAAGTTAAGAAATACCATTCTAAGCCGGGCACAGTGGCTCACGCCTGTAATCCCAGCACTTTGGGAGGCCAAGGAGGGTGGGTCACCAGAGGCCAAGAGTTCGAGACGAGCCTGGCCAACATGGTGAAACCCTGTCTCTACTAAAAATACAAAAATTAGCTGGATGTGATGGCAGGCACCTGTAATCCCAGCTACTCAGAAGGCTGAGGCAGGAGAATCACTTGAACCCGGGAGGCGGAGTTTCCAGTGAGCCTCGACGGCGCCACTGCACTCTAACCTGACAAAGTGAGTGAGGCTCTGTTTCAAAAAAAAAAAAAAAAAAAAAAAAAAAGGCCGGGTGCAGTGGCTCACGCCTATAATCCCAGCACTTTGGGAGGTCGAGGTGGACGGATCACTTGAGGTCAGGAGTTCAAGACCAGCCTGGCCAACATGGTGAAACGCCGTCTCTGCTAAAAAAAAAAAAAAAAAAAAAAAAAATTAGCCGGGCATGGTAGTATGTGCCTGCAGTCCCAGCTACTAGGGAGGCTGAGGCAGGAGAATTGCTTGAACCGGGGAAGTGAATATTGCAGTGAGCCAAGATCACGCCACAGCACTCCAGCCTGGGCAACAGAGCGAGACTCTGTCTCAAAAAAAAAAAAAAAAGTATAATTCTACTGGATATTAAAGCATTTGCTCAGAAGAAAAAGAAATACCATTCTAGACCAGGGGTTATCAAACTATGGCTTTTATAGGCCAAAATGGGCCCTACACCTGGTGTTTTGTTTTTAAAGAGAGTCTTGCTCTGTTGCCCCGGCTGGAGTGTAGTCGTGCAATCATAGCTCACTGCAGCCTTTAACTGGCCTCAGAGGCAGGAATAATCCTCCTGCCTCAGTCTTTCAGGTAGCTGGGACTACAGGTGCATGCCTTCACGTCTGGCTCTACCTATTTTTGTACAGCTTGTGAACCAGGAGTGGTTTTTATACATTTTTACATGGTTGGAGAAAAAAATTAAAAGAATACTATTTTCTGATGTGAAAACTATGTGGAATTCCAAACTAACCATCCATAACGATTGTTTTCATTTAGGTATTGACTGGTTACTTTTGTGTTACAACGACAGAGTTGAGTAAGACAGAGAACATAAGTGGCACTCTCATCACTTCACACTACCGCTCAGGGCAGTACAAATCACAGTGATGCAGTTAAAACGCAATAGTGTTTCAAGTGCCACAAGTATTGCTGCATTGGGACTTTAAAAAAATAATAATCAGTACATACTCATCATGTCAAAACAAGAAAAAGCAGATATCGAATGTCATTCTTTTGAGGCACAGTGGACTGTGTGTTATCTTGTTATCAAATTAGATAGCAGGCTGGGTGCAGTGGCTCACACTTGTAATCTCAGCACTTTGGGAGGCCAAGGCAGGTGGATCACCTGAGGCCAGGAGTTCAAGACCAGTGTGGCCAACATGGTGAAACCCTGTCTCTACTAAAAATACAAAAATTTAGCTGGTCATGGTGGCGCACACCTGTAGTCCCAGCTGCTTGGGAGGCTGAGTCAGGAGAATCGCTTGAACCCAGTAGGCAGAGGTTGCAGTGAGCCAGGATTGCGCCATTGCACTCCAGCCTGGGTGACAGAGTGAGACTCCATCCCCCCCCCCCCCCAAAAAAAAAAAAGTTAGATAGTAAAGCATTGTGTTTATTATGCCATAGCATTATGGCTGGGCTAAAAGCATATACATCTTGGCTGGATGCGGTGGCTCAAGCCTGTAATCCCAGCATTTGGGAGGCTGAGGCGGGCGGATCACGAGGTCAGGAGATGGAGACCACGGTGAAACCCCGTCTCTACTAAAAATACAAAAAAAAAAAATTAGCCGGGCGTGGTGGCGGGCGCCTGTAGTCCCA
>NW_026652281.1:103499410-103561964 GCF_009828535.3 Hylobates moloch
TAGCCACTCTGCTGCTACCTGGGTGACAAGGGCTGGTGGGAGGTGGCCTCCCAGGGGTGGGTGTCTGGTCTGCAGGTTGACCATACATTGATCTGGGGCTAAGTATACCTGAAGGGGCAATGAGCTTGACCAGCTGTAGTTCTTCTTTTTTGTTTTTTGAGGTGGAGTCTGACTCTGTCACCCAGGCTGGAGTGCAGTGGTGTGATCTCGGCTCGCCAAAGCCTCCACCTTTTGGGTTCAAGCGATTCTCCTGCCTCAGCCTCCCAAGTAGCTGGGATTATAGGTGCCAGCCACCACACCTGGCTAATTTTTGTATTTTTGGTAGAGACGGGGTTTTACCACGTTGGCCAGGCTGGTCTGGAACTCCTGACCTCAGGTGATCTGCCTGCCTCGGCCTCCCAAAGTGCTGGGATTACAGGTGTGAGCCACCACGCTCGGCCTCCCCACTTCTTAAAGTGACTCTAACATGCCTTGGGATGTAGAAGATAAAATGAGATGCAGAGAATGTGGCATGTCTCAGTGATCTCTAGGTGATGGGGCTTGGTTATGCGGCCTGGTCCTATGCTCTGACTTTCTGTCTCCCTCCCTGCCCCTCATCTCCCCCCATATGTCACAAGGAGCAGCCATGTGAACAGGGATAGGACCTCATCCCAGAGTCATGGGGAGCGCTGTCCGGGTGTCTAGAGAGCAGGAGACCAAATGTATATGCTGGTGGCAGAGTGGAGGCAGGGAAGCGGGGAGCATGTTTCCTGGCTTATGCTTGGATTCTCCTGGATGCTTTAATTGCCTGACTTTTCTCACCTTCAGCGTGGGTGGGGACTGTGATGGACCCATCAGCTCACCTCTCTTCTCACTGACCCCTGCTCCCAGAGTCAGAGGATGGCTTTCCCACGACTGTCTGAATAGCTGACAGCACGAGCAAACACAAATCAGTTTAGAATTCTTTGCTATGAGGCATCTGTCCCTAAGCCCTTCTTTCCTGCCGGCCTGCTGGGGTTGCTGCATGTCAAGTGCCGGATGCTTATGCTGTCTGTGTGTGAGGATCCCATGAGGATGATCAGATGCCCCCATACCTGGCCAGGAAGGTTCCCTTGGGAAAAGCCATCCCTACTTCACCAAAACACGAAGTGTTCAACAGATTAAGTCTCCCTCCTTCATTGCAGGAGCCAATGCCCTCAGGCTGGATTCCTGACTGGTCACTGGGAGGTGGCATGGTTTGGGCCACTGGATGGAGGCAGTGGACCCTCAGTTGGTCACTGTGGCTGGGGACCTGCCCTTGGTTGGAGATCTCTGGCAGGAAGGCAGAGGAAGCTCTCTCCATTTGAGGCCAGAGGAAGCTCTGAGTGGAGAAGAGCAGCAGCCCCATCTTGTGTCACCTCTGTGCCAACACTGGGCTCCCCAGAGCCCTGTCCTCTAGGTTTCCCTTTGTCACTGCTGCCCTGGTTTCATACACCCCAGAAAGTAGCAACTTCCCTGTAGTGGCAGGAGCAGACCCACCCGCCATGCTGCTGCATTCAGCCGTTCCTGCTGACCACCCATAGCATCACGTCAGCCTGGGTCACAGCTGCCTTTCATCACTTTTTCCACCTCCAGCCCTTGAGGCCTGGCCAACAAAGAGCAGGGTGTGGTGGCTTGCACTCAGAGCCATCCCTGGTGCGTCAGCCATCCCCTCCCTCTCCTGTCTTTTCATTGTCTGTCTCCAGCTGGAGAGCACTGCCCTTCACAGGCTCTGTCACTTCTGGGCCCTCAAGTTCCTCTGGGAGCTGCTGGGCTGTCATCTCTCCCACATTCTGACCTCTTTATTTTTATTTATTTATTATTATTTATTATTTATTTATTTATTTATTTATTTATTTTGAGACGGAGTCTTGCTCTGTTGCCCAGGCTGGAGTGCAGTGGCGCAATCTCGGCTCACTGCAAGCTCCGCCTCCCAGGTTCACGCCATTCTCCTGCCTCAGCCTCTCCGAGTAGCTGGGACTACAGGCGCCCGCCACCACGCCCGGCTAATTTTTTGTATTTTTTAGTAGAGACGGGGTTTCACCGTGGTCTCGATCTCCTGACCTCGTGATCCGCCCGCCTCAGCCTCCCAAAGTGCTGGGATTACAAGCGTGAGCCACCGTGCCCGGATATTATTATTTTTTTAATAGAGACAAGGTCTTGTTGTAGAGGAACAAGAGTTGGAGTGCAGTAGTGTGATTATAGTTCATTGTAACCTTAAACTCCCGGGCCCAAGCCATCTTCCTGCCTCAGCCTCCCAAGTAGCTGGGATTACAGGTGTGGGCCACCACACCGGGCTAATTTTTTAGGTTTCTTGTAGAGATAGGGTCTTACTACGTTGCCTAGCCTGGTCTTGAACTCCTGGCCTCAAGTGATCCTCCTGCCTCGGCCTCCCAAACTGCTGGGATTAAAGGTGTGGGCCACTGTGTCCAGACCTGACCTCTTTAGATCCACTCATAGCCTCCCATGCTCATCCTCCTCCCACACCTACTGAGGTGGAGGCTGGCTCTCAATTGCATGGCATAGCTGATGGTGACCTGGTCCAGCCATCTCCACTGGCTGTGCCCCTCCAAGCTCACCTTCCCTGGTCAGTCCTCCCATCACACAAGGTTACCCTTCTCCATCGTGCCTGACGTCCCTCGGTAGATGTGTGGTGCCCAGAGAGCTCTGCTCCCTTGTGGCCCAGCCAGCTTGGAGCAGAAGGCTTAGTCACATTCATCTCTTCATTCTTCCTGCCATCCCATGTTGACCTACCACTGGCCCTAAGCCAAGTCCTGTATGCCTGGGGTTCCAGGGACAGAGACTACAGTGTGGATGAGATGGTTACAGTCACTGAGCCTCCAAACTGCCTCAGAAATTAGGATGGGAGGAAGTTGAGAAAAAAAAAAAAAGGCTGGGTATGGTGGCTCACACCTGTAATCTCAGCCCTTTGGGAGGCCAAGGTGGGTGGCATCTGAGGTCAGGAGTTCGAGACCAACCTGACCAACATGGTGAAACCTCATCTCTACTAAAAATACAAAATTAGCTGGGCATTGTGGTGTGATGCATGCCTGTAATCCCAGCTACTTGGGAGGCTGAGGCAGGAGAATTGCTTGAACCTGGGAGGCAGAGGTTGCAGTGAGCGGAGATCACACCATTGCACTCCAGCCTGGGCAAGAAGAGTAAAACTCTGTCTCAAAAAAAAAAAAAAAAGTTAAAAAATTGTTTCCAAAAGTCTAGTGCAATAATTAAGGGTATAGACTTTGGGGCCAAACATACCTGGGATCAAATCCCAGCTCTGACACTTCCAGAGCTGTTTGAGTTTAAGCAAGACATCTGCCTCATCAGCCTCATTTTATTTTTTAAATTTTGGCCAGGTTGGTCTTGAATTCCTGACCTCAGGTGACCCACTGGCCTCAGCCTCCCAAAGTGCTGGGATTACAGGCGTGAGCCACTGCGCCCAGGCTTTTTAATTTTTTTAATAGAGACAGGGTCTTGCTCTGTCATCTAGGCTGGAGTGCATGGCAGCAATCAAAGCTCACTGTAACCTCGAACTCTTAGGCTCAAGGGATCCTCTTGTCTCTGGAACAGGAATTAAAAGAAATTAAATAATGTGTAAGTAGAAACTCAGTTGTATGTAAGAAAACCCAATTCCCCCTGAGAAAGACGGGCGCGGTGGCTCACGCTTGTAATCCCAGCACTTTGGGAGGGTTCAAGCAATTCTCCTGCCTCAGCCTCCCAAGTAGCTGGGAGGCTGAGGCAGGAGAATTGCTTGAACTCAGGAGGCAGAGTTTGCAGTGAGATGGTTCCATTGCACTCCAGCCTGGGCAACAATAGCAAAACTCTGTCTCAGAAAAAGAAAAAAAAAAATAATGCCAGGTGCTGTGGCTCACGCCTGTATCCCAGCACTTTGGGAGGCCGAGGCAGGCAGATCTTGAGGTCAGGAGATCAAGACTATCCTGGCTAACACGGTGAAACACCGTCTCTACTAAAAATACAAAAAATTAACCAGGCATGGTGGCACGTGCCTATAGTCCCATCTACTCGGGAGGCCAAGGCAGGAGAATCGGTTGAACCTGGGAGGCGGAGGTTGCAGTTAGCCAAGATTGCACATCACGCCACTGCACTCCAGCCTAGGTGACAGAACGTGACTCCCTCTCTCTCAAAAAAAAAAAAAAAAAATCAAAAAACCAGGCTGGGCCCTGGGAACCACTTGGCCTCAGCGGAACCCTTGATGAGTGTAGATGAAAGAGATCACGCTGCAGCAGGCTTCTAAATCTGGAACCTTCCAGGGCTACTCCAGGACATTGTTAAAAGCAGACATCGCTATGTTGGTGGCACAGGCCTATTGCAAAGCGAGCAAATAGCATCCTTCTCGATCTTGAGTTGTGCCCTGTCTCCCTCCTCTCCTTCCCCTCCATTCTGGCTCTGGGCAGGGACAGGTGGGGGCACACCATTTCATTTTGTTATCCATTTCAAGTTTCAGAACACAGCTTTACTAACCTTTAAGTTGTCACACCTTTTCTCATTTTAATCTTGATTCTTTGCTTTTTTTTTTTTTTTAATTCTCTACTTGTTTTTAAAACTGCAGTCTCTTCCCTCTATTTCTCTCCTCAGGCTCTCTCCCCCCACACCCTTCCCTTTTCTGTTGCTTGCCCCTCACCCGCCCTCTGCCGGGTCCCAGGGTGGTAGATTCTGTCTGGTCTGGAAGCGCAGGCACCAGGATGATGGGTTTTTGACCAGAGGAGGGGATGCTGGCTCTGCTGCCACACAGTGTCTAATTCTGCTGATGCCCTTCGTCATGGGCAGCATCACAGGGTGCCGTTCTTGTTGTCATGCTGCTTTCCTGAGTAAACTCAAAGCTCTGTTTCCAGAATTCTGTGCCCTTTTCTCTGCTCTCATTCAGGCCCACGTAAGTACAGAAAGGAGGCCTTTGAAGGTGGGAATAGTGGGTCTGAAAATACATCTTGAAATAGAGCTGAAGGAAGAACTGAGTCATGGTAGCAAAGCCCAGGCTTCTTCCTCCCTTCCCATCCCTTCTCTAGCAGCACTGTGGTGGGGCCACCTTCTCTGTCAGCCAGCCTGCCCCAGAATCATCATCGGTTGGATAAGGAACCCAGGGCTCAAGAGGTCAGCTTAAATGCTAGACTCTGTGCTTCATTTGTGGCCACATGAAGGAAAAGGTGGAGAAAAAGGAATTCAGGAGTTTAGAAACTGGAAGAGACTTAGAGTTCATGACATTCAGCCCCTTCCTCCTGTTAAAAGTGAAGGTGGTGTGATTTATCTAAGGCCGACAGAGAGAGTAGAACTAGAACTCAGGTTGCTGGGCTTGCAATGCAACCCTTTAGCCTATCCCAGATGCCACTCAGAAGACACACCAAGGGGCTTTTCTCTCCCAGCCTCACTTGCCAGTAGGCAGCCCTGCCTGCCAGAGGAAGTCTAGGGCCACCCTGTAAGCTGTGTTTGCTGCCAGAAAGAAGCAGCTTCCTCCTCTGTCTGCAGCCTCTGCGAGAGCTGGCGCTGTTCTTTGTTTCCTTAGCCCTTCGGCTCAAGGTGAGACCGCTGGCAGTGGCTTGGGTAGTGTTCATGCCAGGCCCTTGTGCCAGACATTAGAGCTAGAGCAAACGAAAAGGGTTGGTGCGGGGGGTCCTCGGGCGGGAGCCAAAAGCCCTTCCTGCTCTGCTGCCTCTCCCTCTCCAGCGGGAGTAGGACTCCACTGCCTAGGAGTGGCTTTGGCCCAGCATGGGTAGGGGGATGAGGAAGGCCAGTTGATAAGGAGGTGCTCACGGAAGAGGTCGCTCCCCATACCCACTATTGGCATCTTTGCTGTTCCAACATCAGGAGCAGGTACCCTAACTGCAAGGGGAAAAGGACTCTTTGAGGGCCATGGACTCAGGAGAAAGGCAGCCAGCTTGATGGTTGGAATCAGAGCAGAGGTGATGCCCTCCTCCCACAGCCCCTGCTTGTCTTCCTCTTGAAGCAGGGCCCAGCCCTCACTCACGCAGCAGCATTCCGAAGTGCTGGGATTAGAGGTGTGAGCCACTGACTTGCCCAGAGACTGTGGAAAGGAGAGAGTGGAGACTGTCACCCTGGGTATGAAAGCTGTTCTCTGATCCCAGAGTAAGGGAAGATCTGAGAGTCTGGGCGTAGAGCCAGCCGACATCTTAGTGTTTCACTCTGTGCGTCGTGTTCCACATCGACCCAGAAGCAGGTGGAAGCCTCAGAGACTGCCCAGGTGGGTCTTGGCACCTGTGCCATCCGTCAGCCAACTGAGGCCATATGTGTCCCTGGTGTGGCTCAAATAAGTATACTGAGGCAAGAGTTCCATTCTTCACCCAGAACAAACAGACTTGTGGAGACTGAAGGGCATGACTATTCATCATTTTCCCGTTTCTCCTGCTTAGAATGCTTCCCGGCCAGTCAGCCCCTGGCTGACACATGTACTTATGTGGCTCCAGGGGAAGCAGGTGGGTTGGGCTGCTGGTGTTGAGTGCTTTCTTAGGAGGTGCTGAGTTGATGTGAGGCCTGAAGCCTGGCTGTGGGCGAGTGTGGAAAGCCTTACTTTTCTGAGCCCTGTGGGAGGCCTCAGCAGGGCTTCCAGAGGCTGCTATTCTGAAAGTCACCCTAAGCCCCCGCCTCACTGTCAGTGAACTGGATGAGGACCACCTTCTTGTGTTCAGCCTGACTTTCCTCTGTGTACAAGGGTTAGGCTGGGGGCCAGGTCAGGATGACTTGAGTCACTCTGGCTTGGGGGACCCACCTGGCCCAGCTGCTCACAGCTCTTCAAAGATGGGGAGAGCTGGGACCTGCCAGAGAGGCCAGGCCAGCCCTCAGACAAATGAGTCCATCTGCATTCTGCACACAGCCACACGCGCATAGTAATTGGTGAGGCTAGAATCTTGGGGAGCAGGGGGAGAGGGATCGATCTGGCTCGCTTTGGCACTAACAGGCCGGCCGCTCCACGAGCAGCAGGGGTTGATGCCTGCTGGTGTGAACCTGTGCCACTCTGAAGATGGAGACATTTAAGCCCATAGGGCTGGTCTGGGGAGAGGCCCCTCCAAGACTGCACCGGTGACTGGTTTGGAGTTTCAGGTCCACGGTTTGGCTGGGTGTGGATGTGAAGTGGTGAAACCTCCAGTCCATCCGTGTTCAGGCTCCTGGCCTCTGTAGGGGAGTTGCCCCTCTTTTGTCTTGGCTGGACCAAGGGGCAGGGGCAGAATCCATGTCCCAGCCCTGTTGGGACACCCTGGGCTGTCAGCCCTGTCTTGGGGCTGTTCCAGCAACAGGCCAGACTGAGCTGCAGCGTGCTTCCTAGTGAGTCCTCCTCTTCCTGGAGACTGTAGAAAGCCAGCAGGCAGCAGAGGTGTCCCCTGACCCACTCTGTTCAGCTGTGTGTGTGCTGTCTCCATCAAGCTTCTGTCTCTCCGGTGGGTGATGGGGGCTACAGTGAATGTCTGTGGTCTGGACTGGCTGCCCCCAGTAGTGGTTTCTTGTGTTCAGGGGGCAACCATGGAGCTTTCTTTTTTAAAAAAATTTTATTAATTTTTTTTTTCTTTTAGATGGAGTCTTACCATCTTGCCCAGGGTGATCTTGAACTCCTGGGCTCAAGCAATCCTCCTGCCTCACACTCCCAGAGTGTTGGGATTACAGGCGGAAGCCATTGCTCCTGGCCTTTGGGGTTTTCTTGAGCTGTGATCCAAAAGCTATTGTGGCAGCTGTCTAGTCCAGTTGCCCTTCATGTCGGCCTCAATACCTCAATATGAATCTTTTTTTTTTTTTTTTTTGAGACGAAGTCTCGCTCTGTTGCCAGGCTGGAGTGCAGTGGTGCGATCTCGGCTCACTGCAACCTCCGCCTCTCGGGTTCAAGCAATTCTCCTGCCTCAGCTTCCTGAGTAGCTGGGACTACAGGAACGCCACCACGACCGGCTAATTTTTGTATTTTTGGTAGAGACGGGGTTTCACCATGTTGGCCAGGATGGTCTCGATCTCATGACCTTGTGATCCACCTGCCTCAGCCTCCCAAAGTGCTGGGATTACAGGCATGAGCCACCACACCCGGCCCTCAATATGAATCTTGAACTACACAAGCCCCCAGGAGACTTACCTGCCTGTCGAGGAGGGCTGTTGCTCTCTGCGCCCACCCACAGCCCTTGGATAGTAAGGCATCTATGGACCTCCATTGGCTGCATGCTCCTGGACCCTGACTTTCCTCCTCCTGAGGGCCAGCATCTCCCCAGGAGTCACTGGGTTGCTGCTGGCCCACTGTAGAGGATGACCCTGTTAGGTGTGTTTGGGAATATGGTTCCCCTGTTGCTCCCACTTCAGCTCAGTAAAATTTGGAATAACCTTCCAAAGAGTGGGTGAAGACAGCAGCTGCAGGTAGCCCCAGCCCTTCCTCAGGACGGTGGAAGCGTGTTCTCCCTGCCTCACCCCTTTGTGGCAGTGGGGAAGGGTGGTAGGGGAAGAGTTGGAGGTCAGGCGAGCCAGACTGGGAGTAGCAGTAGTCAGTGAGTGTGTGTGTCTGCTAGATGGCTGTGCACCTGCCCTGAAGGTGGACTCTCAGATCCTCCTGAACCCCCTGGAGGGCATGTTCAGGGGTTCCTCAAGGTGAAGGGTGCCATGGGTGGAACAGGCAGACCTCAGCTGGCAGGAGGGAAAGTGACTGGATGGTTAGCATTCCTGTTGAGTCATCTGCAGCAGGCTCAGGAAAGGTCCTAGCTGCCTATCCTTGGGGGAGCATCAGAGCCCATGCCAAAAGTGCTCCTAGGAGATGCAGGGATGCAAAGACTCACCTGGCTGAGCCCCAAGGCCTGGAAGCAGCTCCAGGAAAGGGCACCCATCTGGCAGCACCGTGGGTTGTTTACTGTCTGAACCTGTGCCTACTGAGTGCTTCCTGTATGCACAGCACCAGGCAGGGGCTCATCCAGCTCAGCGTTATCTCACGGGAATAATAAACATGAAATTGCAGTCTCAAGTTACAGCTGGAATAATTGCTGGAAGCACTGGGGGCTAAGAGGGAGTCTGAGCAAGTGTCCTTTACCCTGAGAACCTGAGGATCCAGTCAGGTGAAGACAGCTGTGCAGCCTGAGGCCCTGAGACAGACAGCTGCTGGGTTCAGGGCTGAGATGAGGCAGCCCGGGGTGCATGTGGCAGAGTGGGCTTTATGGAGTTCCTCCCAGGGGACAGAATGTACTAAAATGAGGCTGGCGCACAGCACTGCCAGGAGCCCTTTGTGGCTTAGAGAAGTAATACGGGCTGGAGGGTGCCACTGAGAAGGGTCCTGGTTCTTTCCTTGTCCTGGGAGCGCCTGCCCTCAGCCGACTGGGAAATCTAGTTGCCTTGAATTGTTTCCTTTCCTCCCCATGCTGGGAGACGGAGGCAGGGAGCAGTGGTCTCTTACCACTGCTTCGGCAGTTGGAGAGAGGTTGGATCTTCTCTGTAAGGACTAGGAAGTTCCCATTTAAGTAGCCTGATCCTGGTCATCCAGATATTGGAGCTTCAATCTGACTTAGGATGTGGTGGGAAAGTTTGAGTCATTCTCTTACAGTTCCCTGTGTTATGATACTCCTGGGGCAAGTTGGGGGCTCTTGGCAGAGGCCATCTCCCTGAGCCCGGCTTTGGGTCCAGTGCACCATAGAATTTGCTCCCTGGGAGAGTGGAGAGGTCCTTTCCTTCGTTGCCAGACTCCATCACCTGGAGAGCAGCCCCTGTTCAGCCTGGGCCAGCGTTGGGCGGGGAGGCCGCAAGCGCTACATGAGAGGAGGGGCAGTACCTCTCTCAGGAAAGTGGAGGGATGCTGAGTAGTGGCCTCATCCAGATGGGGTGGGCAGTGTCGGATGCTCTCACTCTAATGCTTGTCTTTGGTCTCTAGCCCTGGCCTAGTGTGTCCAACCTGGCCAAGGACTTCATTGACCGCCTGCTGACAGTGGACCCTGGAGCCCGTATGACTGCACTGCAGGCCCTGAGGCACCCGTGGGTGGTGAGCATGGCTGCCTCTTCATCCATGAAGAACCTGCACCGCTCCATATCCCAGAACCTCCTTAAACGTGCCTCCTCGCGCTGCCAGAGCACCAAATCTGCCCAGTCCACACGTTCCAGCCGCTCCACACGCTCCAACAAGTCACGCCGTGTGCGGGAGCGGGAGCTGCGGGAGCTCAACCTGCGCTACCAGCAGCAGTACAATGGCTGAGCCGCCTGGCTGTGCACACATGAGGCACGGCCCAGCCTGGCCACACACTGTGGTGTAATCTGGGCCCGATGCCCTCTCTGGAGATAGGCCTATGTGGCCCGCAGTAGGTGAAGAATGTCTGGCTCCAGCCCTTTCTCTGTGCCTTCAGCAGCCCCTGTCCTCACCATGGGCCTGGGCCAGGGCCAGGTGTGACAGAGTGGAGGTAGTGCAGGGGGCTGTGACTCCCCGACTGGGAGCCTGGCCTGGCACTGATACCCCTCTTGGTGGGCAGCTGCTCTGGTGGAGTTGGGAAGGGATAGGACCTGGCCTTCACTGTCTCCCTTGCCCTTTGACTCTTCCCAAATCAAAGGGACCTGCAGTGCTGGGTGTAGTGTCCTGTGGCCTCAGGACCCTTTGGGACAGTTACTTCTGGGACCCCCTTTCCTCCACAGAGCCCTTCTCCCTGGCTCCACACATTCCCAAACATCCTGATCCTTAAGATTATGCTCCAGTGGGAGACCCTGGTAGGCACAAAGCTTGTGCCTTGACTGGACCCATAGCCCCTGGCTAGATCGAAATAGCCCTCCACCTCCCAGCCAAGATCTGTCGTCCTTCATGGTGCCTGCCCCCAGGGAGCCTTTCTGGTCCCAGGACCTCTGGTGGAGGGCCATGGCATGGACCTTCACCCTTCTGGACTGTGTGGCCATGCTGGTCGTCGGCTTGCCCAGGCTCCAGCCTCTCCAGATTCTGAGGGGTCTCAACCCACCACCCTTGGTGCCTTCTTTGTAGAGCTCATCGCTACCTCCCTCTCCCCGTTGGATGTCCATTCCATTCCCCAGGTGCCTCCTTCCCAACTGGGGGTGGTTAAAGGGAGCCCCACTGCTGCTACCTGGGGGATGGGGCACCTGGGGGCCAAGGCAGAGGGAAGGGGGTCCTCCCCATTAGGGTCCAGTGTCAGCCTGGGTTCTATCCTTTGGTGCAGCCCATTGCCTTTTCCCTTCAGGCTCTGTTGCTCCCTCCTCTGCAGCTGCATGAAGGCGCCATCTGGTGTCTGCACGGGTGTTGGCAGCCTGGGAGTGATCACTGCACGCCCATCGTGCACACCCGTAGTCCTCCACGAGGACATGGGAAGGTAGGAGTTGCCGCTCTGGGGGAGGGTCCCTGGCTGCTTACCTCTCCCCTTCTGCTGAGCTTCTGTGCACCCCTCCCTGGAACTTAGCCATACTGTGTGACCTGCCTCTGAACCCTGGGTGTCTGGGGCACTGCTTTCTCACAGCTGGCCTTGCCCCGTCCACCCTGTGCTGCTTCCCTTCACAGCATTAACCTTCCATTCTGGGTCCCGCTGAGCCTCAAGCTGGAAGGATCCCCTGCGGGAGGTGGGTGGGGTTGGGTGGCTGCTTTCCCAGAGGCCTGAGCCAGAACCGTCCCCATTTCTTTTGTGGTATCTCCCCCTACCACAAACCAGGCTGGAACCCAAGCCCCTTCCTCCACAGCTGCCTTCAGTGGGTAGCATGGGGCCAGGGCCCAGCTTTGGCCTTAGCCCGATGGCAGGGCCCCTGCCATTGGGGGAGGGTTTGGCTCCCACTCAGCTTCTGCTGGTCGGCAGCCTGGGCCAGGCCCTCTTCCTGCATGTGCCACCTCCAGTGGGAAACAAAACTAAAGAGACCACTCTGTGCCAAGTCGACTACGCCTTAGACACATCCTCCTGCCATCCCCACTGCCCCCTGGGCAGGAGGCAGTGGAGAACCAAGCCCCATGGCCTCAAAATTTCCCCCCAGTTCCCCAAGTGTCTCTGGGGACCTGAAGCCCTGGGGATTATGTTCTCTCTTGCCCAGGGTGGGCCTGGTCCTGAGGGCAGGAGAGGGGGTTTGGAGATGTGGGCCTTTGATAGACCCACTTGGGCCTTCATGCCATGGACTGTGGATGGAGAATGTGCAGTTATTTATTATGCGTATTCAGTTTGTAAACGTATCCTCTGTATTCAGTAAACAGGCTGCCTCTCCAGGGAGGGCTGCCATTCATTCCCACAGTTCTGGCTTCTTGCTGTAGGATCAAGGGGTTGCCCTGGAGGAGGGGTGGGGGCCCTGGCCTGGGCATGGCTACTCTAGGAAGAGCCACTGGTACTCAAGGAGTCACTCAGCCCCTTCTATGCCAGAAGTCCAAGTAGGGAGTCGGACCCTCAACAGCCTCTCCTTTCTCCTGAGCCAGGAAGACAGGAATGCATGATGGGACAGGGCCTGGGTCTTTAATGGGTTGAGCTGGGGAGGGGCCTGTGGTGGGCTCAGTTGTAGGCTATGACCTGGTTGATCCAGGCGCTAAACTTGCTAACTCAAGTATACACAGCAGGTGCGCGCACATTGCAGTTTTTGGTGCCCCAGGAGACAATACCAATAAGCACCCACGTGTTTCCCTTCTGGCAGACAAGAGGGCCTCTGGAGTCACCCTGAGAGGGAAGAGGGAGGGAGAAGTGAGTGGGGGTGGGGTGGGGAGGTGTACCACAGGACAGTGCAGAGGACCGGGTGCTGGGGCTCACCTGGCACAAGGAAGCACCTGTGCCACCTGCACAGATCATAGAGTCAGTGATACGTGAGCCCCAGTACTGCCGGCACTGATTCACAGTGACCAGGGGCAAAGCCACCTGCTGCAGATGTGCTGGTGTCACATTGCCTGTGGGCCAGGAGGGGTGGTCACGTGGGGCCCAGAACACTGGTCCCCACCCCAGTCCTCCCACCCTGAGCTTTGGCCTGAGTTCCTACCCACGCCAATGAGGCGACCCCAGCCGGTGGTGACACACATGAGGCCTTCAGTCAGAGCTTTGAGGATGCCACGCAAACTGGCGAGATGCGGGTTGTGTACTGGGCTGGCGAGGCGAGCTTCAGCAGCGTCACGTCATTGTTCATGGTGGTAGAGTTCCAGCTAGGGTGTGTAATGGCCTGTGGGGTCAGAAACAGTCCATGTTGTTCTGATGGGTGCTCAGCAGGGTAGGCCAGGGCATGTCCTGAATTCCTCATTCCCAGCACCCACCCACCTGCACTGCCCACTTTTCCTCCGTGTCTGCAGCCCTGGCACTCACCTGAGAGATGGACAGAACCTGCAAGGGCTCTGCGTTCAATGATCTGTCACACTCGCCCAGGACAACAAAATGGCGGCCAGGGCTGCAGAGGGGTGGGATTAGGCAGCTGCAGGGAGGCCAGCACCAGAGGGGGACAGCTAGGGGAGGAGGCAGGAAGAGGCGAGGGGCGGGGCAGGTGGAGTGCAGGCACTCACCTGACATTGCAGTGGGCAGCAGTGACCACCCAGGACTGGCTGATGAGAGAACCACCGCAGAAGTGGAAGCCGCTGCTGTCCGGGGTCAGGGCTCAGAGGTCAGAGTGGGGGTGGGCTGCTGAGGCTGCCCCTAGGCATGACGTACGCAGGACCCTGCCCACCCCTCCGGTGGTGTACCTGCAGGGACACCTGCCAGGGCCAGGAGCCCGACACTGCATTCTCCCCGTTGAAAATCCTCTGGCTGAAGCTCAGTGCCGGTTTGATGGCAGGAACGCCGTAGCCTGGCCATTGGGCTAATGAGGACCTGCTTCCCATGCCTCAGCCCACCTTTCTCCACCTCCTTCTGGGTGCCCCAGGCTGTGCACCCCAGAGAGGTCTGTCGAGAGGTTACAGCACTACCCCTTCCCAACAGGGTACATGCAAGCACCTTCGGGCCCCACAGCTATCTTGGTTATCCCCACCCAACCAGTCCCCCAGCCCTGCTGTTCTACATCTTTCTCCAGCCTAGTCCCCGCTGTTCCCCATCTCTACCCCTGGTCTCTCTGCCCCCTCCCGACCTGAACAGTTCATACCCTTCATGCAGCCAGAAGGTTCTTTCTAAAATACATGGACAGGTCTTCCTGTCTCAGCTTCCTAAACCCTCCCGGGCTCCAGGGCCTGGCTCAAGCTCTGGTCCTATTCGTGAGACCACCCCACCTCTTGCCCCCTCCCAGCCTTGCAGGCCTGTTCCTGCTCCCCTGCCCTGGCATATCCTGTTTCTTTTGCCCACTCTGTCCACCTTCGTCCCTTCCAGCCAGCCTAGCTCCTTCTCTGGGCTGGTGCTGGGAGCTGAGTTGGTCCCAGGGCTGAATCAGGGCTGGTCCTGGCCCACTCACCCCAGGAGGAGCCGAGGAGAACCAGGCTTAGGGTCAGGCTGGGCAGCAACATCGTGGCAGATGTGAGGTTGGGAGCTGGGTCTGGCTTTATGGGTCTTCTCGTCCTTGAGCTAAAGCTCCAGGCCTGAGGCCAGGCCAGCTGTGTAGACTCAGCCCCCTCCCATGCTCCAGGCAAGACAGGCCCTTTAGGCCAAGGTCCCCTGACCCAGGCCTAGACTTGCCAGACAGAGCCCAGGTATGAGGCTCTTACCTCTGCCACCTCCCAAAGCCTGGCCTCTAATTGGCTCCCAGAACCACCTCCCATTCCAAATGTTGAGCCCTGGGTACCGAGGACAGATGGTTAAATTAGGTCTATAGTGACAACCTGGTGGCTGGGATCAGAGGAGTCACCCAGGGCTATCAAAGGCACCAGGCTCTCAGAGAAGGCTGCTCAACGTCCAGGGTGTTCTGACTGGTGGAAGGAATGCACACGGTGGTCGACTGCTGTGAAGGGCCAGGGGCTGTGAGGTTCTAGCAGGCTGGGAGTCCTAACACATCATCTCAGTGGTTCCTCGTCCGTTTGGAACAGGAGTCACAGGTCTGCTCAGAGATGGTGACTCTCCCACCAGCACGTGGTTGAGTTGTACACAAACCCGCATTTGTCTGGCGCTGAAGCCCCCACTCTTAACAATGAGATGATACTTATGAAGGGCCTGGCATTTAGGAGGGCAAAGTGTGAACTCTTGGTGCCTGGCAGACCCTGGACTGAGGCTGCAGGTGGAGAGTGACAGACATCAAATCTCTGCCACCCTCTTTAGGCCTTGGGGCTCCCATGGGCAAGCCCCTGGTGTCTGCAGCCCATTTGTTACTGAACTGCAGGCCAAGCTTGAAGGGAGAAGACACCCTGTGTGCAAAGTTCTAACAGGTGCGTTGGCTGGCCTCCTTCTGGGAATGTGAGGGCTTTAACTGATTCAGGAACAGATCAGGGCTGGGTGTGGTGGCCCACACCTGTAATCCCAAAAGTTTGGGAGGCAGAGGTAGGAGGCTTGATTCCAGGAGTTTGAGACCAGCCTGAGCAACATGATGAAACCCTGTC
Organism: Hylobates moloch; assembly: GCF_009828535.3. Classification (NCBI taxonomy): domain Eukaryota; kingdom Metazoa; phylum Chordata; class Mammalia; order Primates; family Hylobatidae; genus Hylobates; species Hylobates moloch. The sequence goes on from NW_026652281.1 coordinate 103,514,772, forward strand.
TCTACAAAAAAAAAAAATTTTTAATTAAGAAATGAGCTGCGCATGATGGTACATACCTGTAGTCCCAGCAACTCAGAAGGCTGAGGCAGGAGGGATCACTTGAGCCCTTAAGTTCCAAGCTGCAGTGAGCCATGAGTGCACCACTGCATTCCAGCCTGGGCGATGGAGCTAGACCCCCATCTCAAAGAAACCGCATCAGTCAAAAAATGAGATGAATTGGCCGGGCACGGTGGCTCACGCCTGTAATCCCAGCACTTTGGGAGGCTGAGGCAGGTGGATCACGAGGTCAGGAGATCGAGACCATCCTGGCTAACACAGTGAAACCCTGTCTCTACTAAAAATACAAAAAAAAAATTAGCCAGGCATGGTGGCGAGCACTTGTAGTCCCAGCTACTCGGGAGGCTGAGGCAGGAGAATAGCGTGAACCCGGGAGGCGGAGGAGCTGAGATTGTGCCACTGCACTCCAGCCTGGGCAACAGAGCGAGAAAAAAAAAAAAAAAGAGATGAATTAATAGATAGAGGGATGGATAGATGATAAAGCAAATATAACAAAGTACTGTCAGGTCTGTGGTGACCTGACAGTATAAGGGTATTCAATATACAACTCTTTCTACTTTTCAGTTACATTTACAAATATTCATAATAGAATGTTGGGGTGCAGGGAGCACAGTCAGCGGCCCAGGGATGTCCAGCCTGGCATAGACCCTCCCTGGGTCCTGGGCAGACTCTCCCTGACATTTCTGAAGCTCCAGCGGAGTTCAGCCATTCTTGCTGAGGTCAGGATGCTCTTGCTGGCACCCAGCAGCCAGGCCTGAGACTGAGCAGGGGCCCAGCAAAGTTTGTTGGAGAAACATGTCATCTCTCCCCATGTGAGTCCTGTGACCCTTGTTAGCCTGGAAAACTTGGAGTCACAAGCCCAGCGTGTGCAGACAGAAGCTGAGCTTCACGTGAGCAGTGCAGGCATGCCTCGTCATCTGAGGGGTGTCATGGGTAAAGATGTTGCAAGGTTGAGGAGGTGCTTGGTAAGAACTTGCCTTAGAGTCAGGGAGCAGCTCCTCTTGTCAGCACTTTAGCCCTCAGTGGGGCCTGTGGGGGCCTGACTGAAAGGTATGAGCTTTGTCCTGGGCCACTGAGGAGCCATGGAAAGTCTCTGGGGGGGGGGGGTAGTACATGGGGTATTTGGTGTTTTACAAGTCTTCAATGGACTAGAGGGCAAGAGCAAGGCAGTGGAGTGGTTGGGGAGCCTCCAAGGTGTGGAGTCAGAAGGAAGGTTTGGGTGGAGACCAAGCCTGCAATGCTGGCCAGGGCTGGGGTTCTGGAGTTGTAGGTGCCTGAGGTTATGGGTGAAGGGCATCTCTTAGGCCAGACACTAGAGCTATGGTAGGTAATGGCCCCTGCAGGGATGCCTTAGCTACAGAGCCCTGCTGGCCGCCTGCCCACCCCATTCCACTCAAGAATGACACAGCCATCTGTTTAACTGTATTTTCTGGGTTTATTCCCCCTTGTTCCAAGCTCTAAGCCTCAGCTTACTCCACTTCCATAGCCTGCACAGTTTCCTCCACTAGCTCCAGGGTTAGTGGCTTCACGGTCTGGGTCAGGACAGCTGTGGTTCCAGGCACAAAGTGGTAGCGGCCAGACCTGGGAAGGAGGAGGGACAGCCTCTGAACATGGGCCTGTCATGTGGCCCATCCCCTTTTTGTAGCCCCCTATCTCCCCTGCTACAGCCCCACACATCCCTGTGGTCCCCGATCTCCAGCTCTCACCTCTTCACGGGCTCTGTGGGTGAGCTCAGTGTCCGCAGCAGCTTGGCGCCAGTCTTCGTGATCACACATGCATCCACATTGCCCCCGGAGCCCAGGTCACCCAAGATCCCGGCGGTGATGGCTTCCACCAGCAGCCCCTGAGCGGCCTCCAGCTGTGGTGATAGGTGTGTGAGGCCTAACGGGCCCTCTGCTGTTAACTTAGGTTACAGCCTGGGGACTTGCCTGTCCATTCACCCAATCTGGTCTTGCCCCCCAAACCCCCACTGTGTTTCTCCCTCTGAGCCTTAGCCACCTCTGAGGCAACATCACGTGCTTCCATCCCACCCCAAACAAAATCTAGGCTCCAGACGTTGATATAAGTAGGACCCTACTGGTCCTTCCCTCCGCCCTCCGCTCCTAAAGATCCTCTGTGAGCTTCCACTTCTCCCAGCCGTCCAGGCTTTGGTATTGGACGGTGTTGTGTCGGGACCGCACTTCTCTGCCCTTACTCCACTCACCCTTCAGTGGTCACCTCCTCCGACAAGCCTTCCCCCACCCGCACTGGGTCAAGGTCCTGTGCTACCCCAGCTCCCGGGTGCACATCCCACCAGCGACCACAAAGTCGGGGAGAGAGGCCGCTCACCGTCATGTTCGGCTGGAACCGGTCTTCTAGCACCGCCAGGGCCGCGTCCTGACCAGAGCCTGAAGGCAGGAGAAGCATCTGAAGTCAACCGCTGCCACGCCGTTTGGAGTGAGGCCAAGGTCACAGGGGCAGAGTTCGAGGAGAAGGGACAGAAGCGCTCACCCAGGGCTGTGAAGGGCAGACGGCTGTAGGAGCCATGGGGATGCACGCCGTAGAGCTGCGGTCCAGTCAGGTCTACGCCGCCCACGATCAGCGATGCACCCACGTGGCCCCGGTACCTGCTCGAGGATGGGCGGGGTCGGCCACAAGCAGGGGCCTAGGCCCCGCCCCTCTATGCCCCCGCGCCTAGGTGCTGTCCCCGCCCCTTCCTGTGGCCTGGCGCCCGATGACTGACATCGCCTTTTCCTGTAGCCCAGCTTCTGTTGGGCCGGCCTCTTCCGGTCACCTGGCCCGTCGCGGCCCCGCCCTTCTTTCTGTCCCGCCTTCCATTGGCCCCGACCCCGCAACGACCCCTACTGGGGTCCTGTTAGCCCCGCCCCCTCACCTGAAGAGCGTCTGGCGCAGGATGCGAGTGACCGTGGCCACGCGGGGCTCGCGGCCCGTGGATAGCGCGTGTAGCTCCATCTTGGACGCCACCATCCGTGTGGTCATCTCGGCGTCCGCGGCTACTCCAGCCCCACAGCAGCTGAGGGAAAAGGGAGGATCGGTGTGGGCAGGGCTGGGACGTTCGGGGACCGGAGTGGGAATGAGGGGGCCGTTCTTTTTTGCGTGCGGGAACTGGGCTGGGGAGTCTCACTAGATTTTGGGGGTGATGAAGTGGATCTTCTCGCAGCTCTTGTCCGCCACGACCGAATCGTTAGTGGCTCGCGTGTCGGCGCCCAGAATGACCCCGTCCTGAGGAGAGGGAGGGACCGCAGCCTCAGTGCCTGCTCGATACTCCCGGCTCCCCTCCAGCTCCCCGTCCCTCCCCGCTGCTCACTTGGAACACCAGGCCCGCGATGGTGGTCCCGGTCTTGCGTGCATGAGGGACCTTGAGCCCCGGGAGGACGCGTTCCAATGATGCATTTCTGGAAACGGAGGAGGGCGCCCAGGTTTCGGCTCTGCTTTCAAGACCCCTGTTGCTTCCGCTAACCTGGTCCCCGTCTCCCTCATCTTCCGGGGTAAGCCTGGAACCCAAGTCGCCCAACACACCCTCCCCCACCCCCAGCCAGGAAAAAAGGCCACGACCAAGCAGAGGCGGCTCAGGAGTGACCGCCCCCCGCGGCCCCGCTTCACCTTTGGCAGTTCTCGAAGGAGAAGCCCCCTCGGGGCTCCAGGGCTGGCTTCAGCATCTTGGGGCAGGCAGAGCGGATTAGGGGTCGCGGGCGGATGGGTCAGTCAGACAAGCGGGGCCAGTGAGGAGCTAAAAAGTCCTCTGCTAGGCTCCACGTCTGTCCTTCCTGCTTTCGCTTTCGCCTTTACCCTTCCTCAAAGGCCCGTGGCGGTTTTCTGCATCTTGTCTTTCACTTTCGGCTTTGCTTGTGGCTCTGAGCATTTGGGGAACCGGATGATGTCCCTTGCTGTGCCCTCTGTGCTGCTCACTGGGTCCTCTGTTGGAGAGAGGGACAAATCTCTTCCCTTCTGGACATTGTTCAGGTCCTCCTCCCCCTCCATCTGAGCCGCTTGCTCTTACCCTAGCCTCAACTCTGACCTCCAGTCCCAGCATAGTAAAGCTCTCAGAGCCTTGGCCAAGTCTGCATTGTTGCTGGCCACCCAGTAGCATCAGGCATAGCTGACTTTTGTTCCTTGTCACCTTTCTTCCAACTCTCGCCTCTTTTGTTGCCTTTACTCCTCCGCGAAACCTCAAACAGAGGCTCAGTCCTCAGTCACAGGGACCCTGGTCTTTCCATCTTCCGTCTCAGGTGCCATCTTCCCTCTCTCAAGAGGGGCACCATGGGTGCTGGGTTCCACTCATGGCCAAGCCTTGTTATTTCACCTCCCCAGTGAACTCTTGTCTGCACACATCTTTTTCCTAGCACTTCTCATCTCAGCTAGCATCCTCTCCCACCTGGACATTGCACTGGCCTCCCTGGTTACCTTGCAATTCTTGCCCCCCACCTCAGGCTACACCTTACCCTGCAGAGAGCGGGTCTTTCTAAATTGGAAATCTGGTCACACTCTTTCTCTGGTTTAAACCCTTCAGCAGTCTGGGCCTGGTGGCTCACACCTGTAATCCTAGCACTTTGGAAGCCCAGGAGTTCGAGGCTGCAGTGAGTATGGATCATACCATTGCACTCCGGCCTGGGCAATAGACCCCGTCTCAAAGGGTTTATTTTAATTTTTTTTTTTTTGAGATGGGGTCTTACTCTGTTGCCCAGGCTGGAGTACAGTGGTGTGATCTCGGTTCACTGGAACCTCTGCCTCCCAGGCACGAGCACTCTTCCACCTCAGCCTCCTGAGTAGCTGGGACCACAGGCACACACCATGTCTGGCTAATTTTTTGTATTTTTTTTTTGTTAGAGATGGGGTTTCACCGTGTCGCCCAGGCTGGTCTTGAACTCCTGAACTCAGGCGATCCACCCTCCTTAGCCTCCCAAAGTCCTAGGCTTACAACCATGAACCACTGTGCCTGGCCTATTTTACGTTTTTGGTTTTTCTTTGACACAAGGTCTTGCCGTTGCTCTTGGCTCACTGAAACCTCTGCCTCCCAGGTTCAAGCAATCCTCCCACCTCAGCCTCCCTAGTAGATTTGACCACAGGTGTGGCCACACCTGGCTAATTAAAAAAAATCTTTTTTTTTTTTTTTGAGATGGAGTTTTGCTCTTGTTGCCCAGGCTGGAGTGCAATAGCGTGATCTCAGCTCACTGCAACCTCCACCTCCCAGGTTCAAACGATTCTCCTGCCTCAGCCTCCCGAGTAGCTGGGATTACAGGCATGCGCCATCATGCCCGGCTAATTTTCTATTTTTAGTAGAGATGGGGTTTCTGCATGTTGGTCAGGCTGGTCTCAAACTTCCGACCTCAAGTGATCGCTCACCTCGGCCTTCCAAAGTGCTGGGATTACAGGCGTGAGCCACCGTGCCCGGCCTCTAAACTCTTGTGGCCCTGTCATTCATCCAGCACTCAAAAGGTCGTCTCACCTGCCCTTTTGGGAGCTGGAAGAGACAGCTCAAATTGTCCTCCCCAACCCCCCTGCCCCGTGCTCCTCTGACAGGGCTGCGGGTGGAGCCAGCTCCAGTCCCCACGCCCAGCACAGAGGCAGGCATGGTGCACACTGCCTCAACAGCTTGACCAGAAGAGTGGGCAGCTGCACATCTAGGGTGCCCAGCTCAGTCCCAGGCCTCAGCAGAGCCCATCTTGCCTCATTGCACACAGCACTGAGCCTGTGGCTGGTGAGGAGTGAAATCTGGTGTGGGACTCTAGTGCCTCCCTTCAACCTGCAACATAGACATCAGGGCTTACGGTAGCAAAGGAAGGTCTTTATTCAGGAGGCGGGGGCTCTGGGCTGGCAGTCGGGGATGCAGGGGGACCCTGGCGGTAGGCACCCAGCAGGATGGCATTGATGTGCTCCAGGGTCAGGTTGCTGAAGACCATGTTGAGATGCTGTATCCCGTGCAGGGGCAGCAGGTGCACAGGCTGTGGCTGGCGGCCCTGCCACAGGCCACATAGCTCGGTGCTGCGCGTCGCCACCGTGTCGTCACCATCCTCATAGAGCACACCCACAGGATCCGCGTAGGGGAAGCCGTGGTCGTAGATGTAGGTGCGGGGCGTGGGTAGGCCCACGCCATAAAGACAGTATACTTCCACACCAGGTGCTGGGAGTCCTGCCAGGAGGTCACGTGACTGTAGCCACATGTACCAGCCTTCCTCAAAGTGCAGGTCTGCAAAGAAGCGCTGGAAGTCACGGCCTGTGTAGTTGAAGCTGGGTGTGGAAATGAACACGTGGTCCTCAGGCCACGCCATGCGAGAGGGAAACATCCAGGGGGAGGTGGTGGTTATGCGCTGCTCCTCTTTCAGCTTGATGCTGGACATGATGGGGATGCCCTGGTTGTCACCTGTGGATATGGAGCAAGGTGGGACAGGGAGCCAGGCCTGGCTACCCCTGGCCCACAACCTGCTGAGGGTAGGCTCAGTCAGATGCTCAATCTTGTTCCTGCCCAATCTAGACACAGATTCTAAGCCACAGGCTTGAGCAGGCCTGATATTCAATGCTGCTCAGTGTCAGCTTACTCAATGAGAAGCCCTGATAAGACCTCTGTTGGGTGGAGCTGTAGGGCTTCAAAAGGAGGGCAGGGGCAGCTGCCATGGCTCATCCCTGTAATCCCAACACTTTGGGAGGCTGAGGCAGGAGGATCACTTGAGGCCAGGAGTCCTAGGTAATGCAGTGAGACCCTGTCTCTACAAAAAAAAAAAAAAAAAATCAGCTGGGCATAGTGGAGTGCACCTCTAGTCCTAGCTACTCAGGAGGCAAAGGCAGGAAGATTGCTTGAGCCTAAGAATTTGAGGTTACAGTAAACCATGATCACACCACTGCACTGTAGCCTGGGTGACACAGTGAGATCCCAGCTTAAAAAATAAATAAATAGGGCCGGGTACGGTGGCTCACGCTCCCAGCACTTTGGGAGGCCAAGACAGGCAGATGACTTGAGGTCAGGAGTTTGAGACCAGCCTGGCCAACACGGGGAACCCTCGTCTCTACTAAAAATATAAAACTTAGCCAGGCGTGGTGGCACATGCCTGTGATCTTAGCTACTAGGGAGGCTGAGGCAGAAGAATCACTTGAACTGGGGAGGCGGAGGTTGCAGTGAGTGGAGAGTGCACTACTGCACTCCAGCCTTGGAAACAGAGTGAGACTCCATCTCAAAATAAATAAATATTTTATAAAAGGCCCAGCACAGTGGCTCACGCCTGTAATCTCAGCACTTTGGGAGGCTGAGGCAGGAAGATCACTTAAGCTCAGGAGTTTGAGACCAGCCTGGGCAACATAGCAAGACCTCATCTCTACTAAAAAACAAAAATAAATTAGGTGTGGTGGTGTGTGCCTATAGTCTCAGCTAACCGGGAGGCTGAGGCAGGAGGATTGCTTGGTCCAGGGAGATTGAGGCTGCGGCTATGATCGCGCCACTGCACTCCAGCCTGGGCGACAGAATGAGACCCTGTCTCAAAAAAAAAAAAAAAAAAATGTAGGCGAGGCTGAGCACTGGGGCGTGTGGGGATGGTGGGTGAGGCCCGGGATGGTGGGGGCAGTACTGGCTGTCCTCCCTCGGGCATGTGTCTTTCTGCTCCTTGTGTGGCTTGTGCAGCAATGGGGGCCACAGAGTTGTGCTCCAGAAAGGGGAAACAAGAGGTGTCTGTTTGATGTTTATTGGTGGTGTCTGATGAGTGTTTCTTTTGTCCAGACTGTGTTTCTCTTTCCAGACCAGCTCCCAGGGTACAGGGGGTGGGGAGTAGGTGGTAGCTGTGTCAGTACTGGGCCCTGGTGCCACTCCCTAGGGAAGGGCAGGCGGGGCCTCGGGGGGTCTGGCCCTAGCTCTGGCAGATCCATCCTCAGTAAAGCACATCCCTGGGCAAAGGCGCTCCTGGGAGCAAGCGGAAGGCAGGCAAGGGCTGGGTAGGCAGGCTCTGGGGCTACAAGGAACAAACCTGGGGGCAGATAGCTGGGATTCACTTTCTGTGTTCACTGCCCCTTTGCCATCACTGACACAGACTCTGGAAGGAGCCACCCTAATTGCTCAGGCCAGGGTCACTGCTCTGGGGGCCAGTGACAGCGAGCATGCTGGCCCAGGGGTGGTAGATAGCACCCCTAGAGGCCACTGTGAGCAGGAGCTGCAATGAAGGCAGGCCCAGGATCAGCTTGGTCTCACCCATCGCTGGGCATAAGTGGTCGAGGCCTTCTCACCTGAGGCCAAGACCAGCATGGGCTTGATGGAGCCACCCCAGGGAGCCCCAAGAGAGATGAAGCCATCGATGAAGCGGTCCTTCCAGGCCTGGGGCTGGCGCAGCAGGAAATAGAGCAAGTGTAGACAGCCGAGGCTGTGGCCAATGAGGAAGACAGGCTTCCCATAGGCAGCGTGCATCTCCTCCACCAGCCCTGCGAGCTTGCGGTAGTACTCCTCCTGCTGGCCTGCAGTGAGTGGAAGGGGTCAGGGCAACTGGGGTCTGGGGCACTTGCCCCACCCCAAGCCGGTCATCTGCAGAGACACTCACCGGGCTCCAGCCGCCAGTCATAGGGGGCGGCGCGCACAGTCTCGTCTCGCACGTAGCCGTTGTTGACCAGGTTCTGCACCAGCGTGTGCAGGTACCCTGTCGGGGGAGCAGCAGCACCGGGGGCTTGGGCCATGCTTTCTATGGGCCAGCACCCCAGCCTGGAGCCCCAGCCCTGCCCTCTGACACAAACCTGCCAGCTTGCTGCTGTCCAGGTACTCCACAGAGTAGGTCTTGCCAAAGCCAGGAACGCGGATCTGGACACCAGGGGCGTTGGACACGAGCCCAGAGCTCCGGTTGTAGACAACCCTGCGGGGCGGGGGTGCCACTCAGCAGCCAGTAGCCAAGGGGCAGCATGTCGGGGCTGGGGCGGAGCACATGGCTGTACCTGGTGTTATCGATCCAGCAGTCTACCCCAAGGGGTAGGAACATGTTGAGATCCAGCCAGATGGTGAAGAAGTCCTCTGTCTTGCGGTAGCACATCCAGTTCACCACATCTGGTTTGTCCAGCTTGGCTTCTAGCTGATTCCCCAGGCAGCCGGGCACTGTGAGCAGCGGCCCTCACTCTGGACTCTGGATTCCCCCCATGACCCTTACCCCAGTCACCCCAGATGCTGCAGTGACCAGACCCACCCCCCACCTCCCACACCCTCAACCCCCAGGTACAAGGCACACTTACCCTCCCCTGCTCACACCCCCTCTCCCCGCTGTCCCCCCAGTAGCCAAAGCCCAGGCTTCCCTGAGGAAGGGAAGGTGCCGAGGTGCTGAGGCCAAGGCCGCTGACCCCTGCCTCTGCAGAGCAAACACCCAGCCTGGCGCTCCTTTATTGCCAAAGTCCAAGGTGGGAACAGATAGGTCTGGGGGCATGGGGGCTGGGCCTAATAGGGGCCGGGCATGGATGGGCCTCTCCTGCTCACCGGTCCTGGGCTGGGCATCTTGTCCTTGGTGGGTGGGGGCCAAGGAAGGAGTGGTGGGGCTTGGCCCAGAGTCTGGTGTGGCTGTGACTGACCACAGCTTGTGATGCCCCAGCCAAGACCTCAGGCACACCCAGTCCCCCACTCCGCCCCCCCTGGGTCAGACAACTGAGACACAGTGTGGGGGGAGAAGGGAGGTCATTCCTCTACGGGACAAGCTTTTGGCCCCTCCCCACACCACGGCAGGTACTTATGTCAGGGCTTATGCAGAGCAGAAGGGCTTTGGCTGGGTCAGCTGCCAGGGGCTGGGGCCCAGGCTCCCCAGGGTCTGGCGTGGTGCATCAGGGGCCTGGTGGGGGCTTACCGAGGATGACGGGCCGTGTGTGGTTACTGAGCTCAGCCTTGGGCGTGGTGTGCGGGGGGAAGAGCACATTGAGGAGCCAGAAGGGGGCGGCAGGAGGGAGCAGCAGCCCCAGCAGCAGCGGCACCCACTGCCATGGGGAGCTGGGCGGCCCCATTCCAGCCCTGGTGCCTACTGCCAGAGGAAGCGGCACTGGGCTGGCCTTATCTGGTGTGGGAGTGGGAGGGGCCCTAGGGCCAGTGGGAGGGACAGCCTGGCCAGTGGGGGTTGTGGCCAGAGATTGCCGGAAAGGGGCACAGCCTCAGGGAGCCGGCTCTGGGCCTGGGTTCAGTTCCGCCTTCTTCTCTTGGCGCCAGGGGAAACAGAGCCGGGACAGCAGGAGGCCCAGAAGTACACAATGTTTTATTGAAAAAGTCAGGCCTCAGCTCGGCTGTCTCCATTTGGCTCAGCTTGGTGGGGGGCCCTGCCCATAGTAGACTGAGCCAGATCTTTCTGCAGGCAGCTGGGCTGGACTCCCTCCCTGGCTACCCTTCCCTTCGTCTCTGATGGTGACATCCAAATAATAAATATGCAATAAATAGCGCTCCTGGACTGGGCCAGGCTGGCTGCCTTTAAACCCCACTCGGCCTCTACCAGTCTTCTCTGGCCAGGACAGGCCTACTGGGGTGCTAGACAGTAAAGTCCCCAAACCTCCCAGGGTCCCACAAGACCTGGGATCCATCTCCATTTTGAGGCCCAGGCCTGGTTTCCAAGGAGACCTAGCAAAGCTGGGTCCAGGACAGGGCCAGGCAAGCAGGGCTGGCAGGTGGGTGCTGGGAAGAGGCTGTTACCCCAGACCACAGCTTGTGATGTCCTGGCCAAGACCTCAACTCCAGGCCACAAGATGACACTGGGCTCAGGAGTAGATGGTGATGACTTCACGGCCACCACCGCGCACCAACAGCACCCGCTCAAGGCCCTCGGTCAGCACCTCGAGGAACTCCATGTCTGCAGGGCCTCAAGTCAAGGAGGCAACAACAGAATCAATGGGCAACCCGGGCCACCGGGGCCACGCCCACCCAGGGGTGCCTGGGAGAGGAGCTGCTGGCCTGACCTCCCATGCTGTCCACCTCCCAACTGCCTGCCTCTCCACAAAGGGATACAGTTCTCGTCGCCCTCACTGTTCCTGGGTGGGCCAGGCATGTTTAGGAGAACCAGGCGGGCATCGTGGGAGCGCGTGACAATGACTTCATTGAGCTTCACAGCAGTATGCATGCGCCGCACATTGGATTGGTCCCTACACGTAGTGTAGGCAATCACAGGTCACCATAAGCCATCCTGCAAGGAGGGTCCCCACCCCTGGCCCACCTAACACGACTTGTCTGCCCCACCCCACCTCCACCCCTAGATTCCAGCACCGCTGGGGCTGTTTTTGCTGCACTCACGGCTTAATATGCACCAGCTCCCGGAAATTGTCAGGGGCATGGCTGGGGTCCCAGGTCTCAGTCATGTACTTGTCCCTGGTCCATGTCATCTGGATCTTGTCAGCCCCCACTGCAGACTCATCTTCCTCGTCCGAGTACAGGCTCTCCAGCCGCAGGGCTGAGTGCCGATCCTTGACCAGCTGTGCCTGGGGACAATTGCAGGAGATAGCCTTGGTCCCATAGGAAAAGGGGGACGGGGCCTGTCTGGCGCAACGTGACCACCTTGCCTCTGGGAAATGAGCACTAGCTTGGGTAGGGCTGCGGTGAGTCATTCTGATTCCTCCACACCCACTGATGCGGTCTCCAAAGTCCTGACCCTGCCACCCACCCTGGCCTGAAACACAAAGGGCACTGACTTCTCGCTCCCGCTCAGTCTTGGTCAGTCTCATCTGCCGCAGCATCTGCGACCGCTGCTCCATCATCAGCGTCCGCTCGTAGGTGTATGCAGAGATGTCACTGTTATGCTGGGGACAGGGTTGGCCGTGAGGACCCAGCTGCACGGGACATGGTATCCACGGGGCCAGGGCAGGGCAGGGGGCTCACCATCTCCACCACCTCCACCTCGGCCTCAAGGCGCAGATGGTACAGGAAGACGGCCAGGTCCTTCTTCATCTGGATGCTGTTGTCATCCATCTGGGCCACTGTGAAGATGCGCATCCGGCACTTCCTCCAGACCTGAGGCAAGGGACTGGGTGGGCGGTTTGGTCACAGCCGCTCCTTGGAGGGCCCAGCCCCTCTCACCCGCACCCACCTCCTGGCCTACCTTATGCTGGCGCAGCAGGAAGGGCAGAAGCATGAGCATACCACCGTCATGCACGATCCACCACACGTCTACGTGGCCCTCCAGGTAGCGCTCGTGGTTGCTGGGGTAGAAGGCGATGTTCTTGGGCACAAGCAGGGCCAGGTGGGCGGCCGTAGTGCAGCGCACGGTGTCTGGGGAGGAAGAGCACGGCTGACCACCAGCCTGTGGCCCTCCAGCCACTGCCACCTCACTTCACCCCTGCCCACCGGGCCCAGCCCAGGCCCAGGCCTTCACACACCAATGAAGGTCTTCCAGGCACGGGGGTCCTCGCTCTGTCGCCAGCCGTAGGGCCAGCCCAGCACCACGGAGTTATGCCGCATGCCGCCCAGGCCGCAGGACTGGATGAGGTGGGCCAGCCCCTCCCGCACCTTGCTGGCCACCACCACCTGGCAGAAGCCCTTCACCTTCTCAATTTCCATCATGTTCTTGATGGTCTGTGGGGAACACACCCAGGGCCAACGGGAGGCCATCAGCTTCCTGCCTCTGGGCTTCCTCCCAAGGCCCCTCGGGAACAAAACGACTTTTGGGTGGAGGAGGGCCTGGGGGCAACGAGCTGCCTACCCAGAGGCCAAGTTTTCAAGATGGGACTGCTGGCTCCCCCTTGTGCCAGCTCTCAGGTGGCAGCAGTGCTGGCTGCCTGGCCGGCCACCCTGGCCAAGACTGGGCCCTCCCCTCCGTGCCAGCTGCAGTCCAGACCCCTGCAGTCTGGCTCAGCTCTCTCTCCCCAAAGCAGGTACCTGCTCGGCGGCCTGAGCCTCGCCATAGCTCTCCAAGAAGCTCCCCTGGATGACAGAACCAACAATGGTCAGGCCCTTGCCGGCCTTCAGCTGGGAGGCGAAGGTGAGGAGCCGCGGGTACTTCACGTGCAGGTCCTCGTCCAGCTTCAGTAGCACCAGCAGCTGCGGCCTGCAGTGGCCGGGTGGGGGAAGCCTGAGACCAGGGCCGGCCGTTCCAGGGAGCCCCTCCCCTTCTTCCCTTCTCAGGTCATGGTCCCTGCAGGTTTGGGTAGCATGGCCGAGGAAGGTGCCCCTGGCAGCCCCAGGACGGGGAGCCGGCACCTCTCGACCCTCTGACCCCGACAGCGACCCCTAAGAACCTCTGTGTCCTGGCCAGGGTCTGGCGGGAACTCACCGCCAGTTCTTGGTGTGAGGAGGCCCCTCCTCCAGCCGCAACAGCGCGTAGCGGGCGGCGCTCAGGGACAGGCCTCGGATCCCGTCACCCCACTCCTTCTCAGCCCTGCAGATTCCACCACAGCTGGTGAGCCCCTGGTGCTGCCCAGGGGGTCCTGTCTATGTGGATGCGAGGTGGAGGGGTTCTGCCCCTCAAGACCACCCAGGGGTCCTGAGTTACAGTCCCCAGTCCTGGCACCCACGGTGGCCCAGCTCCCTGCCCACCCCAAAGTCAGACCACCCTGCCTGCTCAGCCGGGCCCCCTCAGGGCTGTGCAGGCGGCTGGCAGAGACCAGGTGGCAGCGCTCACTCACCCTTGGTACTCGATGTATTTGTAGATCATACCGGCGATGAGCATGGCCACCAGGGCATAGTACCAGGAGGAGACAAACATAAGAGCCAGGCAGAGACTCATGCCCAGGAAGGACAGCGCCCTGGACAAGAGGGGAGGGCAGAGTCAGGGCAGGACCAGGAGGGCCCCTGGCCACAGCCTGGCCCATGCCCTGGTAGCCCTGTCAGGTCCCGGGTGGGAGGTCCCAGGTGGGTAGTCAGGTCACCGGGTGCAAGACCTAGGTCCAGTCCCCCCCAGCCCCATACTCTCCCTCCCCACAGTGTTTCATCAAGAGCTCCCTACCCAGGAAGCCCAAGCCTCACCCAGAATGAGGCTCCTGGCCTCCCCAGGGCCTCCCGTGTCAGAGACGTGGCTCACCAGTGATAGTACTTGAACCGGGGCCGCCAGTTGGGGGTCCTCAAGAGTGTCTGTACCGCACAGGCCAGGTTCACGAACAGGTAGCACATCAGAAAGAACCTGCGGCACAGGGGGCGGTTGGCGAAGAGCAGCCTCCTCGGCAGCCAGGGACCTGATGTCAGGCTGGGCCTGGCCCAGAAACGGGGTGTGTCTCTGCCCTGCATGGCTCAGCCAGGTCTTCTCAACCTCATTGATGCCACTTCCATGGCCTGAAGCGATGAGACTACTGTGGAGGAGTCCTTGGAGCCAGATCGCAGAGGATGGGCAAGCGTTCGCCATTGGAGGAGGTGGGAAGGGGAGTAACGGGGCAGAGCTGAAGAGGGTGGTGCAGGGGCGGCAGGAAGAGCTCAGTGCCTGGAGACTCTAGGCCACATTCAGGCCTCTGACCTGGGTGACCAGCTAGCTGGGTGAGGGGCTGCCATGCATGAAGGGGAAGATGGAAGATGAGCCGGACCATTTGAATGCAACCATTCAGAGACACTTAAGAGTCACTGCGATGGGTGTGGGAGTCCCACGAATGGGCAGAGCCAGCTGCATGAGCTCTCCAGGAAGGCAGCCGAAGACCCACACAGGGCATGCCAGGGGGCAGGGGCTCCCAGCAGGAGGCCCGAGATAAAGGCTGAGATGTAGCCTCTGACTTGGGCACAAGGGGCCACCACCCAAGACGGCTGTGGCAAAACAGTTTCAGGTGTGCTCTTAGGTGAGAGGAAGGGGTGTGGGGGGGTGGACAAGAGGGCGCTGGCTCCAGCAGGCCTGGCTGTAGCTGGGATGGAGCCTGCTCAGGGAGACATGGCCCCTGTCAAGTCTGCAGGCTGAGTGGGTAGGGAAGGGGAGGCCTTTCATAACCGCACAAGCAAGAAGGAGCGTCAGCCACGGAGCAGGGTGGGCGAGGACCCCAGCCTGGACAGAGCCAACCAAACAAGCGCTGCCTCGGGGTCCCTGGGAGTCACCACATACTGGCCACTCCCTGCAAGACACTGGCACACAGATTCGCCTGGTTGATTCCAGAATGTTAAAAGCAAATGACTTTGAAAATGGATGGGCTGGGCATGGTGGCTCACGCCTGTAATCCCAGCACTTTGGGAGGCCGAGGCAGGTGGATCATCTGACGTCAGGAGTTCGACACCAGCCTGGCCAAGATGGTAAAACGCCATCTCTACTAAAAATACAAAAAATTAGCTGGGCGTGGCGGTGCATGTCTGTAATCCCAGCTACTCAGGAGGCTGAGGCGGGAGAATTGCTTGAACCCAGGAGGCGGAGGTTGCAGTGAGCCAAGATTGCGCCATTGCACTCCAGCCTGGGTGACAGAGCGAGACTCTGTCTCAAAAAAAACAAAACAAAACAAACAAACAAACAAACAAAAAATCAACAGATGGAAGGGGCAGCAGTGGTTTCATGGAGGCATGAGGGACGCGGTGGTTGCCCTGTCCAGTGGGAAGGTCTGCTGGCCACCTGCTCTGGGGGCTCTCTCAGGGAGGTGTGGACCTATTGGTCACTTTATAGCTTTGGCATAGGTGCCAGGCTTGCTCCTAAATGCAGGGGTGGGCTGAGCCCTGCCAGGCCACATCTCCCTATGCAGCCTGCCACATCTCCCAGCTGCGCCCCCAACACCAGACACAGGCACAGGGAGGTGCTGGGGATCAGGGAGCCTTTCCCAGACCATCCCCCTGCCCTGCCCGGTCCCAGCTCACATGGATAGGATGGGGGCCACCATGTCGAGGGAGGCGATGAGGATGCCCAGCTCGGCGATGAGTGCCGTCAGGAGGAGTGCCCATGTGGGTTCACCATTCAACTTCCCGTGGCCAAACACCTGTGTGCACCAGGAAGGAAGCTAGGTCCTGTCACCCCCATTCCACACCTTGGGCCCCAGACCCCAGCCTGGCCTCCCTCACCCCCAGGGCCCGCCTCGGGGGCTCAGGCCGCCCCTGTGTCTATCCCTGTGGGTGTCAACAGTCTTCCCGATTCCACCTCACTAGGCCTCTCTCCTTTGGATGAGCCCTAAACAGGCCATGAAGATTCTGGGTCCAGGCAGCTCCAGGCCCAGGGGAGTGCCAGGCCCAGGGCACTTCTCAGTAGCTCCTCATAGATGGCCACCTGGCCCCGGGGGGCTACTGAGGGCAGGACGTGCTGCATCTGTGTTCCCTATCTCTCTCCCCAGCCGGGCGAGGGCCTGGGAGCAGCCAGGCCATGGGGGAGGAGAGAGGGGCTCACCCGGAGGAAGGGGATGATGTTGTCCTTGGCAATGGCCTGCAATAGGCGCGGTGCCCCTGTGAGGCTCTGGAGGCCAGCACCACACGTTGAAAAGAAGGAGCCGATGACGATGACCCAGGGTGAAGGCCAGGCCAGTGTGCCCACCACCAAGTTCCTGCTGACACCATCGCCATACCTGCAGGGGCCACCAGAGTGAGGGATGTCAGGGGTCCAGAAGGACGGCACAGACCACCAAAGGCAGCCAGCAGGCTGAGGACCACCCACGGGGTTGGGAGCTGGTGTGAGGGCAGGCCAAAGCCCAGCCGCTGCTACAGAGAGTGGCCCAGCTCACTCACTTGTCCCGGAGAACCACACCCTCGATGCAGGCGCCAAAGAGAACCACACTGCTGAAGTCTGCGGCGGCGTCAAGGAAAACTCGGTCTCTGCCACCCCACTGTCCCTGAACAGTACCACGTGCCCCCACCCCAGTCAGACATACACACCCAGGTGTGTATGTGCATGTGTGCATGAGAAGGGGAGCTACATATGAGTGTGTGGGGTGTCTGTGCATGCAACCTGGCGACGTACACAGGCCAAGCGCTTCCTGTCCTCTGCCCCACCTGCCCCAGGCCTGGGAAAGGATACACACGAAGGAAGTTGTAATGATGGCCAGAATGGTCCCCACAGGGATGGACTTCTGGGCGTCACGGAGGTCCCCAGAGCGGTTTGAGCCAGCCATGATGCCTCCAAAAACAGATGAGACTCTCTCAGGGGCTCCCCGGGATTGGGGACAGGGCTGGGTGGGTAGGCAGGCGGGGCTCACCTGTTACAGAAGGGAAGAAGATGCCGACCAGCACGGTGAAGGATGTGGCGATGTCGGCGACCACGTACAGGGGCAGGCTCTCCTTCAGGCTCGGGGCATCTGTGGAGGGCAGCCCATGCTTCTCCACGATGTCACCCTTCTCCAGGTAGGCGCTCCACAGGTTTTCTGCAGGGGTAGCTGTGTCACCACCGCAGCCACCCCCCACTACCCCAGGCAGTTTGGGGCAGCCTAGCCAGAGGCGCAGATGCAGGGCAACTTTGGGGACTCAGGGGACAGCTTCAGCCCAATGACTGCAGCATCAGCCACAGGGCTATCCTGACCACAGAGAAGGAGCTGCCCAGCTAGAAGTCGACAGACAAAGGTGGCTGAACCACCATCACTCAGAACCCCCCACCGCCCGCCTCGCACAGAGGCCTTTATGGATCCTGTGGGAACATCCCCAGGCAGTGTCAGGGGCTGGTGGCTGGGGAAGACAGGCTGCTGCAGGCCTTGGACGCTGGCCAGACAGGCTCCACTCACTCCAAACTCAGCTGCCAGGAGCCAGGCTGGGAGGACACTGGGGGGCTGGGAAGGCGGCCAGTCTTGCCCCCGTTCCCAAGCTGGCCACACAAGGACAGCTCTGTGCTCTGTGCCCCTGCTCAGCCTGTGGGCTCAAGAGCAGGACGACGGGAGGGAGGACCCACCCTGGAGCACACCAGCAGCTGCCCCGGGGATGCCAGGGATCTCGGTCACATTGTTGAGCATGAAGTAGGCGTCGCAGGAGTCGGTGGTAAGGTTGGGGCTGTGGCAGAAGAAACTCCATAGCCGGGTGGCCACTGTCTCATTGTCCACTACAGCTGTCTTGGCACAGATGTCAAACTGGTCCCGGGACAGGGTCCTGTTGCCTAGCATGCATACCCTGTGAGGGACAGAAGCACCGGCACCTACTCAGGTCGAAGCCCCTGTCTGTGCCCACCTGCAGTCTCTGGGATCTGGGGCATCAAAGGCTGGCTACATGGGAGGGATGTCCACGCAATGCCCAGATAAATTCCTGGGTTACTTACGGAAACACGGGAGGGTCAAATATAGACTTTATGCCCCCAGCATAGATGGAGAGGATGGAGATGATCACACAGGCCAGGAAGAGCGAGGCAAATTTGTTCACATACTTGACCCCCACAAACACCACCAGAGTCATGAAGGTCAGGAAAATGGTCCCATACACACGCATATTGTTCAAAGTGGCATTCGACGTGTCCTGAGCGCCCGATGGGTAAAAAATGGCAGCTGGTGGGGCAATGTAGGTCTGAAACAAGAAGATGGATAAGGAGGGTTTTATTTCTTATTTGTAAAGTGAAACTTGTCATTTTGGTTTTCTTTTTAAGAGTACCTAAAAGAGGCCGGGTGCAGTGGCTCACGCCTGTAATCCCAGGACTTTGGGAGGCTGAGGTAGGGGGATCACTTGAGGTCAGGAGATCATGACTAGTCTGGCCAACATGGGTAAACGCCATCTCTACTAAAAATACAAAAATTAGCCGGGCATGGTGGCACGTGCCTGTAATCCCAGCAACTGGAGGCTGAGGCAGGAGAATCGCTAGAATCCAGGAAGTGGAGGTTGCAGTGAGCAGAGATCGCACCACTGCACTCCAGCCTGAGTGACAGAGGGGGACTCCGTCTCAAAAAAGAAATAAAAAATAGGCCAGCGCCATGGCTCACGCCTGTAATCCCAACACTTTGGGAGGCTGAGGCGGTGGATCACTTGAGGTCAGGAGTTTGAGACCAGCCTGGCCAACATGGTGAAACCTCGTCTCTACTAAAAATATAAAAATTAGTGGTGCAAAAACTGGTGGTAGTGGTACACGCCTGTAATCCCAGCTACTCGGGAGGCTGAGGCAGGAGAATCACTTCAGTCTCGGAGGCGGTGGTTGCAGTGAGTAGAGATCATGCCACGGCACTCCAGTCTGGGTGACAGAGTGAGACCTTGTCTCAAAAAAATAAATGAATAGGCTGGGCACAATGGCTCACGCCTGTAATCCCAGCACTCTGGGAGGCCGACTGCCTGAGCTCGAGTTCGAGACAACCCCAGGCAACATGGTGAAACCTCATCTCTACTAAAATACAAAAAATTAGCTGGGCGTGGTGGCGTGAGCCTGTAATCCCAGCTACTCAGGAGGCTGAGAGGCAGGACAATCGCTTGAACCCAGGAGGCGGAAATTGCAGTGAGCTGTGATCATGCCACTGCACTCCAGCTTGGGCGACGGAGTGAGACACCATCTCACAATAAATAAATAAATAAAAATAAAAAATAAGAGTACCTAAAAGAAGCCAGTCACAAAAGGCCACATATTGTATGATTCTGTTATATGAAATGCCCAGAATAGGCAAATCCCCAGGCAGAAAGCAGATTCCTGGTTGCCAGGGCTGGCGGGGAATGGAGAGTGACTGCTAATGGGGGTTCTTGGGATGATGAAAATGTTCTAGAATTGACTGTGCACCTCTGTGAATATACTATAAAACACTGAATTGTACACTTTCAATGGTATATAAATTGGTATGGGAATTGCATGGTATGTAAATTATATGTTAATAAAGCTGTTATTTAAAAACAAGCAAACAAAAAGGATCCAAACATAGCTGCCAACCTGAATCGTTAAACAGCCAAAGTGGAACAGTTTGAGCAAGAAAATAAATAATGATAGTATTGGATTACAACCCAAAGAATAAAGTAAATATCCAGAACTCCATACAGATATAATGACATGGCTGAATAGATAAACAGGAGAAGGGACAAATCCCACATAACGAATGTAGAAGGGATATGAGAAATGAAAACAAACCAAAGCCCCCCAAAATCAGAAGATTCAGGTGCAGGGTCCATGCTGCAGGTAGAGGACCTGGAGGCAAGAACAGCCAGGCAGTCCCTCTAGGTATCTCCTACCCTCTGGATCCCCAAGGGCGGGCACCTGTCACCCCGTGCCTCCCGCAGCTCCTTGCCTCTTCTCCCATTGGTACGGCAGTTCATTGGGGAATGAGAAGCTGAGGCTGACAGAGCTCCCATGGGGCTCATGGAGGGGGCACCAACCTCCAGCAGGGTTCTGTGGCTGCTTACCCTGATTAAAGGACAAGGAGAAGGTGGATCTGAAGTGCCCTGGCACAGAGCCCCGGAGGACACAGAGCTGGCCAGAGCCCACACAAGCCCAGAAGGAAGCCTGCATCACCACCAAGATCTGTCACTGAGCTAAATACAACAGTTCCTGGAACCCTTGCCATGGCTGCAATGAAGCCCAGGTGGACGGAACATCCAGGGCCGAGGTGAAGGCAGCTGGGCCGAGGTGAAGGCAGCCATGCCTCTTTCTTGCCTGGCCCAAAATGGCATGGAGGTGAAAGGAAGACCAGCCTGAACAAAGGTCTTTGTCTTTCGAAGAGGCTTCCTACTTTATAATGCCCAGGCCTTGGCCAGACGTTTGGGGATGAACAGCCTGAGCCTTCTGTTTGGAGTCCAAAGGGACTGTTTGGACATGGCCAGAGTTGGCCAGGGCTCAGCCTGACTCACCAGCAAGATCTCGATGGCCCCCAGGATGTACATGGCTGCTGCGAATGTCGTTCCCAGGTAGAAGCACAGGCCCACGGCACCTCCAAATTCTGGCCCCAGTGAACGAGAGATCATGAAATAGGAGCCCCCAGCTACAGCAGAGAAATGAAAGTGTGCACAGGTCAAGGCTGGTTCTTCTTCAAGGGGTCTCCTTGTGACAAGCCTGCACAACCGCCCAGAGGGACAGGGACTGCTTTTCCTGTTTATGGATGAGTAGAGGGGCTGGGAGACCTACCCAGGGCAGAAAGGTGGGTAAGCATCTAGGCTGGCATTCGATCCTATCCCCATCTGACTCGAATGTCCAGCATGGCCCATGGAAATGACTGCTTTGTGGGAGCAGCTCTAGTCTGCAGCAGTGGCTGACTGGCCACCATCCTCCAATGCCCTGTGCACAGCCTACAGCCTCCTCTGGCTGGGTGTGTCCCATCTCAGCCCACCTCACCCTCCTGAGGCCTGTGCCTTTGTTAGTCTGACTCCTCCAGACCAGAGCATGGACTGTGTCTCATCCAGTCTTTTGGCCCTAAGGCCCAGCACAGGGCCTGCCACCAGGTGAGTGTCCACGGCTCCTGCCCTGAATCTGTGCTTCTATCAAAGTCTAACACCCTTAAAAGACTCAGAGAGTCATGACTAGGCCCCAGGGTGACAAGCACAGGGGGACAAGAGTCATCTCATGTTGCTGGTTGTATCTGCTGCTGAGACAATGTCTCTGGTGAAAATCTGGGAACAGGGATCAAGAAATTCTTTCAAAGAGTCAATCTTGGCTGGGTGTGGTGGCTCATGCCTGTAATCCCAGCATTTTGGGAGGCTGGGGTGAGTGGATTGCTTGAGCTCAGGAGTTCCAGACCAGTCTGGGTAACATGACGAGACCCCGTCTCTACTAAAAAAAGGAAATGATAAAAATATACATTTTTTAAAAAAGGCCTTATTTGTAATCCCAGCATTTTGGGAGGCTGAGATGGGCGGATTGCCTGAGCTCAGGAGTTTGCAACCAGCCTGGGCAACACGATGAAACCCCGTCTCTACTAAAATACAAAAAATTAGCCAGGCGTGGCAGTGTGCACCTGTAGTCCCAGCTACTCAGGAGGCTAAGGCAGAGGAGGGTGCAGTGGGATCTTTTTTTCTCCAGCCTGGCGAATTCCAACTCAATCAAAAAAAAAAAAAAAGTCGCTGGTCACAGGCTGAGGCAGGCAGATGACTTGAGGTCAGGAGTTCGAGACCAGCCTGGCCAACATGGTGACACCCCATCTCTACTAAAAATACAAAAATTAGCTGAGCATGGTGGCGCATGTCTGTAATCCCAGCTACTCGGGAGGCTGAGGCAGGAGAATCGCTTGAACCTGGGAGGTGGAGATTGCAGTGAGCTGAGATCGTGCCACTGCACTCCAGCCTGGGCGACAGACTCCGTCTCAAAATAAATAAATAAATAAATAAATGAATGAATGAATGAATGAAAAGTCAATCTTTTTCATGCCGTAATCCACCTCCAGGACCCTCTCCTAAGGGAACTGCTGGGGCATGAACAAAGATTCATGTTCAAGGATGTTCATGACAACAATGTATACAATGGTGAAAAAGTGGAACCCACAGGCAGGAGAATAATCACATTAATTAGGTTATGGTGTACCATGGAGAATCCTGTTTTCAAAAAACCATTTTCGGCAGGGTGCAGTGGCTCACACCTGTAATCCCAGCACTTTGAGAGGCAGAGGTGGGTGGATCAGTTAAGGTCAGGAGTTCGAAACCATCCTGGCCAACATGGTGAAACCTCGTCTCTACTAAAAACACAAAAATGTGGTGGTCGCCTGTAATCCCAGCTACTCAGGAGGCTGAGGCATGAGAATCAATTAGAATTGCTTAAACCTGGGAAGTGGAGGTTGCAGTGAGCTGAGATCATGCCACTGCACTCCAGCCTGGGTGATAGAGCGAGACTCTGTCTCAAAAAAAACCCAAAAAACCAAAATCAAAAAACCGTTTTCAACACTTGGGAAGGCCGGGCGCGGTGGCTCACGCTTGTAATCCCAGCACTTTGGGAGGCCGAGGCGGGCGGATCACGAGGTCAGGAGATCGAGACCACAGTGAAACCCCGTCTCTACTAAAAATACAAAAAATTAGCCGGGCGTGGTGGCGGGCGCCTGTAGTCCCAGCTACTCGGAGAGGCTGAGGCAGGAGAATGGCGTGAACCCGGGATGCGGAGCTTGCAGTGAGCCGAGATCGCGCCACTGCACTCCAGCCTGGGCGACAGAGCGAGACTCTGTCTCAAAAAAAAAAAACAAAACAAAACAAAAAAAACACTTGGGAAACACACACACATGTACACACGTAAACATATGCATATGTATATATACACACATATACTTTTGGGAAATACATATATATATATAATTTATATAAATAGAGTGTGCGTGTGCAATACTTCATAAGACCCTAAGACTTATATATACCAAAAGGCGAATAGTAATGATTTCAGGATGGTGGGATTATGGGTGCTTTTAATTTTCCATTCTATACTTTTCTGCACTTTTAAATTATTTATTTATTTATTTTTGAGATGGAGTCTTGCTCTGTCACCCAAGCTGGAGTGCAGTGGCACAATCTTGGCTCACTGCAACCTCTGCCTCCCTGGTTCAAGATATTCTCTGCCTCAGCCTCCCAAGTAGCTGGGATTACAAGTGCCCACCAGCATGCCTGGCTAATTTTTTTTTTTTTTTTTTTGAGACGGAGTCTCGCTCTGTCGCCCAGGCTGGAGTGCAGTGGTGCAATCTTAGCTCACTGCAAGCTCTGCCTCCTGGGTTCACACCATTCTCCCACCTCAGCCTCCCGAGTAGCTGGGACTACAGGTGCCCACCACCACGCCCGGCTAATTTTTTGTATTTCTAGCAGAGATGGGGTTTCACCGTGTTGGCCAGGATGGTCTCGATCTCCTGACCTAGTGATCCACCCGCCTCAGCCTCCCAAAGTTCTGGGATTACAGGCGTGAGCCACCGTGCCCAGCCTTTTTTGTACTTTCAAATCCTCTTACAGTAAATATACATTGCCCTTTTTTTTTTTTTTGGTATTGCTTTTATATTAACAAAAACCACACTGGCACTCTCCAACTCTGTCAAGCAGGAAAGCTCCTACGTGGGCCCTGTCCTGGCATCAGGGATTGGGAGCCCACTACAGAACTGCTTGGGGCAGGGGTATGCTATGGGGGTTCCCAGGTAGGTCAAGGCAGATACTGGGTCCTTTTCTCTTCCACTAGGCCTTGGGTGGCGCTCACTGACCTGGAACCACACCGTTGGTGGCGATGGCACTCATGGAGATGGCCGTCAGCAGGGTCTGTGGGAAGAAAGGCCTGGGTGAGCGGCTCAGCTGGGTGGGCTCTGTAGGGGCAGCTGTGGCCCATGCCCAGCCCACCCCTCCCACGCCAGGACACTCACACAACAGCAGCAGATGAGCACGATGAGGAGGGCCTGTAGCACACCTGCCGTGCCCACCATCCAGGTCAGCCGCAGGAAGAGGATAACCCCAAAGATATTCTGCAGGCAGGGCAGGTACACCCCCATGAGGGTGCCCATGCTGGGTGCCTATGCGAACACAAAGGAAGGGGGCAAGTAGAGCATCAGAGGGATGCACCATGGAGGGTCAGCCCTAGTCACTCAGCAGGCCCCCTCCCCCAGTGGGGCCCCAGGGAACACAGCAGGTAGGGGTGACAGCTAGGATGTCTCTATTGACTTTCATATAGGAAGACAGTTGAGTCTCGGAAGGTGTAAAACCTGATTCTTTTTAAAAACCCACGTTGAGCTTTGGAACCTTAACTCTCTCTCAAGGTACTGCCTCCTTCCCTTCCTCTCTTCTGTTAAACTTCTAGAAAGAGGGATTTGTCTCAGATCTCCACCTTCTCACCCAGCAGGCCCTAAGTCACTCAAGCCAAAGTCCCAGAAGTCATCCCTGGCCCTCCCTCTCAACCCCCAACTCTAGTCCCGGTAGACACTAACTTCTACCCAGTCTGTCTCCCTGCTGCCCTGAGATCAGCCTGCCTTGTCCCAGCCTTAGTCCCTTGAACCTGGGGCACCTGGGTGGTACCCTCCTGAGCCTGTCAACCTCTCCACACTCCAGCCCACTCTGCTGCTAGAGCAGGTTTCTGAAAGCAAGTCTAATCTCATCACCCACGCTGAAAACCCTCTGTGTAGTCTTGTAATCCAGTGTGCTGTCCAACTCCTTGGCTTGGGCCACCAGATGTGTCCCATCACCTCTCTTACTAGCTCCAGCCCTTGACCACATGGGTCCCTCAGATTCTGCGAACCTGAGAATGTGTTGGACTCTGCCTGGGAGAGCCAGCCCTGCCTCACAGCCTGGCAAACTCCTCTTCAGTGAAACTGTTACCTCTCCCAGGAAGATGTCCGAAGGTTGCCTCAGGTGGAGTTGGTTCTCCCTCTGACATTCCTTTGGCATCTGATACTCCCTATCACAGTGGTCACTACAGGTCATGGTAACAGAATGTACTTGTATATTTTGTTACTATATTAGGGCAGGCTTGGCTTGTTTATGGTTCTATCACCAGCAGGCCCTGCAGGTACCCAAAAGGTGCTTCTGAACCCAGTGAGCGGTGCTTTGGAAGCCCCTGGGACATCCTGTTGGGAAAATCCTACAGAGAAAGTGCTCAGGCTGTAGGGCAGGTGAGGAAGATCTAATATGCAAATCCAGGCAGGCTTTCTCAACTCAGGGCAGAGTAGGGGCCAGCCAGGAGGCCAGGGCAGAGGCTAAGAGCACAGAGGCTGGCTGACATCTTTTTGAGGCACTGAGCCCCCAAGAGTGCAACCTCCGCAGTGTGGCCCTGACAGCTTCCACTGGAGCCCCAGCAAAGCCTCCTCACTGATCCAAAGGACTAGATTAGTGAAAATCATTCGGGGAGAGGGGACAGGGAATCCCCATGAGACAGTGCCCGTGCTGCCCTGAAGCCAGGGAGAAGAGAACTCCATGGCCGTGATCTTATCTAGCTGAGTCACCTTAGACAAGTTCCTTAATGCCCCTCCTGAAGGGTCCTGGCCTGGGGCAAGACGTGTGAGTGACCTAAAGGACTTCAGAATAGCCTCAGCAAAAACAAATGGCTCCTCAACCTGTCCTGCGTGGAGCAGTGCAGGGGACGGATCTCCCTCATCTGGGCTTTGTGTGAGCCCTTCTCAGAGGATGCCACCCACAGAATAGCGACGGCAAAAGTGCCCAGTCCCACCCCCATCCCAGGCTGAGTCACTCTAAGAAAAGGGCAGTGTGGGAAAGGGCAGGGCGGGCCGGAAATGCTTTCTGCATCCCCAAATAACCTCTGGCAGCCTCAGAAGGTCATCAGGCCGGAGCTGGAGCTGAAGCAGCTGCTGGGGAGAGGCGGCTTTGGGTCTTGGCATGGTCTGGTCGGAGGCCCACCCTTCCTGCTTCAAGCCTTCCTTTTCCGAGGCCCCTGCTCGGGCCTGCCCTGGGTGAGGACCACGACTCAGCAGCCCCAGATCCCTAACTTCCTACTGACTCCTTAAAGACTTGACCCGGCTCCTCCTTCTTCCATGAAAAAACTACTGCAGCTAAGACACCCAGCCACCCTCTCCCATCCTTACCCTGGGGCCAGGTAAGCTGGATAGCTAAGCTAAGCATCCTCACAGGTTCCCCATTGGGCCAAGGGATGATGGGCCCTCTCTGGCCCAGGCATCCCTCCCACATTCCTGTTGAGATATGCACTAGCCGTTCTCAGGGGCCTCTTCACTCCCCGCCACCAGCTCTCTGGCTTGGCCTGAAGGGACAAGGATGAGGCTCTGACCTAAGGATCCTGTCACCCACTGTGGGCAGAGCACTCTCAGAGGTTGAGACACCCCTGCAGTGCTGGACAGACATGGCCAGACAGTTAGGGTTCTCCGCTATCTAGTCACACCTGGCTGCACAGGGTCAGGGTCAGGTCTGTGTGACCTCAAGGTATCAGCTGCCCTCTCTGAACTGTGGACTGGTTTGCCTCCCTGAAGGGCAAGGTGAGAGACGCACTTCAGTGGGGTCCACCTTCTCTGCTAGCCCCACCCCAGAAAGGCCCAAATCTCACGACCAGGTGTGAGGCTGCAGGCCTGGCTTATCCCAGCCAGGAGCTCCTTCTGCTTGAGCCGACCTCTGAGAATACTACAGCCAGTGCCAGACGTCAGCTCCTCCTAAAACACCGCTGCTTCCCAAACCTCAGGGAGTCAGTATGTGGAGAGGGAGGGTCCCTAGCCTCCAAATGAAAAATGTAGAAAAATCCCCAGCCCTCAGCTACACTGAGCTGCAATGACACAGAGGAGCTAGGCAAAGAGGTAACAGTCACCCCAAAGAGAAGAGGGCTGAAGTGCCAGAGAACTGGATTAGTGACCAAAAAGTGGGACAGGGAAGCTCCACAAGGCAGCATCAGGCTCCAATCACATACACATGTCCTCCCGACCCTGGCACTCAAGGAATCCGGGGGGTGTTGGAGGGTTCTGCCAATGGAGCCTTGGGCCAACACTGCAAGCAGCAGGAGGGTTTGTGACTTGCTTTGGATGGCATGACTTCCAAGAGACAACCTGGTTCCTGGCCCCAAGGGCAATACCCTTAGCCACCCTCACACAATGTCATTGATCTGGCATTTTGCATAGTTACATATCCCACAAATCTGTCTCCCATAAAATCTACGAATCCATCTTCCAGCATTACACATTGATCTTGTCTAGCTCAGTCACCTTAGACAAGTTCCTTAATGTCCCTGACACTATTTCCTCATCTGAAAAATGGGGATGATAGTAAGCACCTGCCTCTTGGTTTTGTTGTACAGTTGACATGTGAGAACCCAGGCCTGGTGTGGTACCTCGCACACAGTAAAGGCTGAGTACAGGCAGCTGTGTCTCCCACTGTCATTCCTGAGGGGCTCCCTGGCCCTCTGCCCCCTGGGGGATTCTCATTGGCTCACTTCTTAAAGCCTCCTGAGCCAAGGCATTCAGTGCCCATCCTCCCTGCTCACTATGCTTGGCACCCACTTCCCCTGGTGTGCTCACCATGTGGGGAAACAGCCAATTCCATGGTGCTGTGTCTGTCTTCCCAGGTGTGGCCCCTCTGCTGCCCCAACCAGCTCACCTCGGCTGCCCTCCGGCGGGTGCCTTCCCCACTCTCAGCCTCCTCATGCTCCTTGGCGCCCTGGGTGAGGTTGGTGTAGCTGACGAGCTTTCCCAGAAGAGATGATACCTTTGGGCGGATGTCCAGCTCTTCCTGCAAACAGAGCCACAGGGCAAGATGGCACTGGGCCAGGCAGGTGCCAGCTGTGTGGAGTCAGCTGCCTGGTCCCTGGCCCTGTTCCAAGCCCTGAGACAGGCCTGGGCCTGATCCCAGTTCCTGCCTGGGGAAGTCCAAGCCATCCAACTGGACAGGTGTGGACACCACACCCCAGCACGTGGCACCCAAAGTCCCAGCTCCGCGGCTGCTTTTCTCTGCCCCACCTTGGCACCTGATTTCACAAATCACTGTCAGCCCATTTGTGAAAACCACGTGCCTCAGGGGAGAGAGGGCAGGGAAGAACACGACTGGCAGCGGGGCAATGCACACTTTATCCTGCCTGCTCTGCCCAGCCACCTCCCGGCTATGGCTGCACCTCTAGGACTCACGCCTACCCTCCCCACAAAAAAGCCACCCTAGTCACCTCAGGGAACCAAAGAGGGCAAAAGAGTGATATCTGGGACAAGTGAAGTCTCTCTTGTCTGCCCAAACCCTGATCTCCCTGGGTGGTCTTCCCCTGACCCCAGTCCTGCGAGTACCCACATCAGTCACAGAGATGGGATCCTGATCCTCCAGCCCATCCTCAGGCGGGGCTGGGCCAAGGCCTTCACCGCAGAACCTTGCTGCTTTCCCAGGTCAGGAGGCCTCCTGGGGCTCAGGGCCCCCAGCCCCACTGGGGTCTAGGCGATGATCCCTTCTCCTGCAGCCTTCTCGAGGCTGTGCCTCCACCTGCCTCCTGCCCACATTTAGCTTTTCCCTCTCTGTCAGCTCCCTTCTGACCTACACACAGGGAGAAGTTGCTTTGGTGTGAGAAAGGAAGACGAGGGCCCTTGGGGGCATGTGGAGATTAAGAAGCCTCGGCCAGATGTGGTGGCTCACAGTGGTAATTCCAGCACTTTGAGAGGCCGAGCAGGAGGATCACTAGAAGTCAGGAGTTCAAGACCAGCCTGGCCAACACGGTGAAACCCTGTCTCTAAAAACACAAAAATTAGCCAGGCATGTGGCGGGCACCTGTAATCCCAGCTACTCGGGACACTGAGGCAGGAGAATCGCTGAGCTTGGGAGGCAGAGGTTGCAATGAGCCGAGATCGCGTCACTGCACTCCAGCCTGGGGCGACAGAGTGAGACTCCACCTCAAAATGAAAAAAGAGAAAAAAAAAGAGATTAAGGAGTCTCCATTATTCAGCCATGCAGTGGCTGAATTCGTGGGTCAGAGTTTAGGAGCTTAAACTACGTCTTAAATCCAGATCTCACTGCTCAGCTTGAGTCTGAAGAAGATAAAACTCAAGTACAGAGGCAGATATTTGGGAATCTTTCCAGAGAGGTATCCCCTAAAGCTGCAAATGGACCAGGACTCAGGGAACTAGAGAGGGACAGAGCTGGAAAGGCCAACCAAGAAAGACAAGGAAGAATCCATGGAAGAGCGAAGAACCATGGACTTGGAGAAGAACCAGGAGTGGAGGGAAGAGGAGAAATCCTGAGTTGGGAAATCCTAAGTGGGCGTTTCCTTGCTGAGGGGTTGTAAGGAAGTCAGAGGTGAACGGCCCTGGAGGTAGCAATGGTGGTGGGATTGTGAGTGGCCTCTGGGAAAGCAGTTTCAGTTGAAAGGGCCAAGGGAACTGCAGCCCGGCTGCCATGAGAACCAGGAACACAAGAGGAGATGAGAGGAAGAGCAAGACAGAGGAGGCTCACGTGTCCAGCCTGCCTGCTCAGCTAAAGCCTCTGTGTGCCAAACCTATGGCCCAAAATGGCTCCTCAGCTACCTCAAACAGTGCCAGGTTCCTGTCATAGTAGTCACTTCCTCTGGAAGCCTCCAAGGGGGAAAGAAAAGGGCTGCTCTCTCTGTGGTTGCCATGTCCTGTGAAGAGAGAGGGACAATCAGGGCCTGCTTCCTGAGCCCCCCAGCCTGGGCCCCTTCTCAGAAAGCCAGTCCCCAAATCATTTCTGTGGAGCTCTTTGGAGCTGCAGTGTCACCAGGTTGCAACTCAGTTTTCATATCGCACCGCGCCAATGCCCTTGAAGGGCCAGAGATAGCCAGAGAGTGGCCAGTGACCAAAACCTGGGACATCATTCCCTCCAGTGAAGGGAATCCAGGTGAGGGCACAGGGGCCCTAGCACAAGCATGTATGGACACTGAAGGACGGGGCCTGCAGATGGGCGGGGCCAGCCTTTGACCTGCCCCCAGATCCCCTCCACGCCCCCGTCCCTTTCCCGGTCTTTCCGGAGTACCCAATGTACAGGATGCCAAGGGTTCTCAGGGACCGCCCAGGCAGTGCCCTCCAGATAGACGAAGCCGCACAGAGCACCTTCAGCTGCCATGGCCCAAAGGTGGCCGGCTGGCTACCCCACCATGCACTGCGTGGGGGGCATCCTGCAGGGCGGCCCGGGGCATGCCGGGAGGTGGGGCAAGCCCCAGGACGTGGAGAGCGGAAGTGGATGCCAGGAGCTTCTAGGGTCGCCTAAGAAAGTCGGACAGGTGGGTGTCGGACTGAGCAGGGAGAAAAATGGGAGCTGGGACTGCTGGCAGGAGCAGCACAACGGCCCCCTTGCCCGCAGATCCCGCCGCTTGCCCCAGACTAACCTCTGCCTACACCCCTAGGCTGGTGAGCCAGTGCCCCAGCTCCAAGAAATCTCGCCAAAAGGAGTGAAATGCTCCTTTTTTATAAGCCTGCCTCAACTCCCAAAGCTCGACTGTTTTTTCTGGCCTCCCATCATTCACTCTTGCCTGTTTTCCAACTCTTGTCCCTTATGAGTCTCTGTGGGTGCCATTCCCAGCTTCCCATCAAGCAGGACACCAAGCACTCATTTTCTAGGTGCTGAGTGTTCCCTCCACCCCAGCTACCCTCGCATCCCCAGCCCTAGCTCAAGGCCTCACAGCAAATGGAAAGCACACATCTTGGTGTTGGATGGCAGCAGTATGCAGTTCTGACATGAGAAGGACTGGCATGGTGTCCAGTGATGGAGGTGGCAACAGAACTGTCACCACCAGCCCAGGCTAGTGGTGTGATTGGGCCATGCACTGGCCATGCCCGCCAACCTTTTCTGTTTACATAGGCCACAATTCATTTTTCTTAACTGCAGCTGAGAATGCTGATTGAGGCATCCTCCTGCATCTCATACATCTCTTGGTATCAGCATGAGGCTTCAATTGCTTTCTCTGAGCCAACAACCACTCAGCAGGTGCTGTGCTGTGGATTCTTTATCCCCCAAGGAAACTAACAAATCAAGTGTGCCCATGACAGTTTCTGGGGCAAAGTCAGTTCTTCCTTCCCACAGCATGTGAAAGTGGCATACCTGCTGCACCCCGCAACCTGGACTAGCTAAGTGAGCCAAGCAGCTCAGTCCCACATTCGCATAGGTCAATGCCAATGGCACAGTGGACAAAGGCAGCCAGAGGTCAAGACAGTCCACCGTGTCATGTTAAGGACAGGTGGGGTCATGTCGGACACTCTATGGTATCTGCTGTACCCTCCATGCTTGTTCAGGATCAGAAGGAGTCCCAAGAAAAATCTGAAAACCCAGTATAACACTCTGCCTCTTACATTAATGACATTAACGGCTCTTCAGTGAAAAGCCTTTGAAAATTACTCTTGGATTTTTGTGACAAAAAAGGTGTCTCCCTTTGATAAATCAGGTGCTTCATTTTGTCAGAAAATGCCAGCTATACAGCTCATCTTACTTCTCTTTCTGCTTTGGCTGCCAGGAATCTCCAAGCTAAATTTACTCTTTAGATAAAGTCACCACCTGTCTCATCTCAGAGTCCTTGCCCCCTTCCTCTGCATGGTTTTCAATCTTCCTGAGAGTGACAATCACTTGGGGAGACACTTTTGTTGGCTATTTCTTCTGATTCTTTTGTGGAAGTAGGCTGGAAATCAATTATAATTTATTCTAAACTCATGTACTGCAGCCTGCCCCATCACTGTTGCCTGGTCTTTCTAGGGAGACTGTATTGCTATCCAGAAAACATACAGCTGAGCACACAGCAGCTCCCCACAAATGCCTGTAAATGGTCCTCTAAGACCTAGCCTATCCCCTGTCCCTTCAGCCATCACTCTAGGATGGCTCGGGGCCCTTCCAAAAGTTGTCTTTAGTTCTCACAGCAACATTCCAGTAGAGAGCATTTACTACCTTTTAGGGACAAGGAGAGTGAAGCTCAAAGATGTTCAGAGGCAAGGCCACCCAGGAAGAAGGCCACATCTGGGTCCCAGGGTCCATCAGAGCCCTGTAGGGGCTAAGCTGCAGGTTCCGTTCCCACTACAGACTCCAGTCCATCTATGCATCACAATCTTTAAAAATAGAGAGAGTGCTGCAATTTGGCCAGGGTACGCATACCTATGCCTCTGGGCATTCAGACTGTGGCAGACTGGCTTGGATTCCCAGCCCTTCCCCCGTGTGACCCAGGGAGACATGCTTACTCCCTGTGCGGCCTTGGTTTCCTCTCCTATGAAGTGGAGATCGTAACACTTGTTTTTCCAACTGCCCAGATGCACTAGAAAAGGGACAGTTAGTGCCAGACACACAGCGGGCACTCCTCGGAGTTCCCCCAAAGCTCCCAAGGGCTTGTGGGAATGTAAGGGTCTAAGCAGTGCCTAGATGTCTGTACTGCCCTCGGCTTCAGACCTCCCGTTCTGGCCTTAGCCATTCCAAAAATTCCAGGACAGGTCTGGACATGCCTGCCAGGCCGAAGCTGCTCAGACACCACCTGAGATCCCCAGTAAAGCTGAATATGGCCTAGGCCTAGGGACTGCCTGTGAGCTACACAACTGTGTTCCCACCAGCAACTGTGACTGCACCAGTGGCAGGTGGGGATCCAGGTGACCCTCCTGATCCCTGTGTACATGGACATCTGCCTGAGGTGCCCCCTCCAGGACCTCTCTACCCCCTGCCCACAGGCCAAGGTGGGCTGGATGAGCAAGCCCATCTAGGCCTCCCAGAGCAGAGGTGTGGGGACTGAGCTGGGGAAGGGGCAGGAGATGGATCTGAGGCTCACTGTGCTTTGTGCCCTCTGACCCTTTGCAGTCCCCACCAAGGATCAAAATCACTCACCGGGGCTCAGGGTGTCCCCCATCCTGTAGACAGCCAAGGTCTGGCTGAAAAGGAGTAAGAGGAGGAGAAAGAGGAAGGGAGGCAGTGGGAGGAGCTGGCCTAGCTTACAGGGATCTAGCAGGACTCAGCCAATGTAGCTCCAGGTCCCTCCAGTCACCCTGTAGGGGCCAAGGCGTGGCCAAGGTGGGGCCAGCAGCTAGGCTCAGCTCTGCCTGCCCACTGGTCCAGGCTGATCCTGGAGATGCAGCCCAGTCTACCCTCTGGGGACAGAGGTCCTCCCAGGGTTAGGGAAGCAATGCTGGCTTTTGCTTTGACCACTTGAATAGAGCTAGGGGCAGACAAGGGCATGGAGGCTGGGGCACTCACACAGCTGTCAAGCCTGTAAAACCTCTGCAATGTCCAGCAGCCCATGCCACTGTCCTGTGCTACCTCTGCACATGGCAGTCAAGTGATATACACACATAGCCATCATTCAGATCAGGCATGGATCACCTCAGTCGTGTCACCATCACAAATGGATCAGAGGTCCAGATAACGTCACCTGGCACGTGTCAACCACACACTTCCTATGTATCTCCATCATGATCAGTCACAGATATCACAGGCATTTGTAATCAGTCAAATCACCATCCTCATCACTGTCAACCCTGCAGCAAACAGGGGCTGTGAGAATGCCCTGACCTGAACCAGCCTTCACCCTGTGATACCCACAGCTACACACTTGTACAAGCACAATTACACATGCATATGCCACTACATACACAGACACATGTCCTCAGCCGTGTTCGCACTCCAAGGGTGGGCCTTAACAAGAACAGCCCCCTGGGGGGCCTCCTGGGGTAGGAGATAGAGAAAGGGCTGTGGAGAGAGGCAGGCACCTGGGAGGAAGGAGGAAGGAGATGGGGCTTACCTCCCAGCCCTGGCACCTAGGTTAAAGAGTTAAGGTGCTGGAATCTCAAACCCAGGCTTGACTGCCCCTGGGCAAGTTACATAACTGCCACCCCTCCCTTGACTGCTCCCTAATTGGGAGTAACAGTACTTATCCCAAGGGTGATGCTGGAGGATTAAACGAGTTAACTCACTTCAAGTGCCTAGACACGTCCGGCTCCGTGTGAGTGCTTCACTGAGGCCCACTGTCCCTACAGATCTACACTGGCGCACTCACGGGCAGTTACCCATAGACCCCCAGTAGGCACACTCTGGCCAGAGTTTAGGTTGGCGCAGAGAGGCACACGGAGGGGTTTGGGCAGTTGGGGAGCCGGCCGTCTCAAAGGCAAAGACGCTGAATCTCAAATGGGGAACCGAGGCGAGAACAGGATGTGGGATTCACCGAAGGTGAAGGGCCGGGAAGGGCCTGAGATGGGGTCTCGGCCCTGTCCCCAAGCCGGGCGGCTTGGCCGGCTGGCCTCCCTGGGCGGCCACGTCTGCAGCCCCCGCCCGCGGCCCACAGGGGAGGAGCTGGGGTGGAGAAAGCGGCCGGGCGCGGGCGCCGGGGCCGAGGAAAATCGTGTCTGCGCGCGCAGGGCGGGGAGCCAGTGGCTGCGGCGCGGACCAAAAAAAGTTGAGTCCGCACCGACGTGTGCGTACAAGGTCCCGGGATAGGTGCGGGCGCGGGCCCGGGATGGCGGCCCCGGGTGGCAGGCCCCGCTGCCCTGCCACGGCCCCTCAGAACCGGCCCTCACCGTCCGAGTCCTCCCGCTCGGCGCGCTCCCCGTAGTCCACCCAACTGAGCCCCTCGAGGTTGTCATAGTCGCCGCGCCGCGGCCCGTCTACCGGCACCACGGTGAAGTGAGGCATCGTGCGCGCTCGGACCCGCCGCACCCGCCGTCCCAGCCGCCAGCCGCAGTCCCGGCCGCCCCGGGCCGACACGCCCCGCCCGCTCGCATTCCTCCCCGCTGCGCTCACTTCCTCCGCCCGCCCCCGGGCCGCCCCTCTGGGGCGGAGAGCGGGAGGGGCTCGGGCCGGCTCCTCCCAGAGCGGGGACCGTGGTGGCGGGAAGACCCCTGGACGGGAGCACTCCTAGTGGCTCCACGGCCTGGGGGCGGGCCCGATTCCTGTGTGACCTCGGGTGAGTGGCCGCCCTCTCTGAGCCCCAGATGCAATATTTGTAAAGTGAGGGAAACACACTTCCACCTCGGGGTTATTTTAGGGCTTCGTGAGATGAGTGTCCTGGCTCTGCGCCCTGGGCTTACGAAGCGCTCTGTTACTTAGGGACGGGGCAGGTTAGGCCGGACCGGCCCAGGACTGCAGAAGCCACTTGCCCAGGGCCTCCCGCCAACCCTGGATACCTCCTTCCCATTTCCAGCGTCTGCATCCCGTTTCTCCGCGACCCTGGGAACCGGACCCCCGCGAAGGTCCCATCCCAGCCCTGGGCCCTCTAGCCGCAGCCTCTCCTGTTGGAGGCAGCTGGGGATTCTCGGTCCCTCCCTAGGAGCTGCTGCGTCCTCGGCAGGAAGAACACCCACACCCACCCTCCTTCGCCCCGCTTGCCTCCCTTGCCTTTTTGGGACAGTGCACTGGGTGCTTTAGCCAAGTCCCTTCATTTTAACTTTGTCTATCTCGCCTCCTGGGTATTCCTCTATCCAAGCCGTTTACTTATTTGCTTTTAACGTTTCTTTCACTTTCTTCTCCACTGCTTCAGATTACTTATCTAGCTGGCTTTACTATTTTTTTCTCTATCAGAAAACCCCAGAGCCCATCTTACTTGTCTATCTCCACTCTTCTCCCTCGCGTGGCTCGGGTGGCGTCCTCTGACTACGCCTACTGCCAGCCTCCAGCCCTTGGGTTGGGGGGTACGGAATCAGAGCCGCTGGGCCCCGCAAGACGACCCCCGAGCTTACCACTCTCTGACCCCCCCCCCCGGGGCCCCCCGGGCGGGCCCGCCGACCTTCCCCCCCCCCCGCCCGTCACGCCACCTTCGGCCGCCCACAGTAGCGGCCTTCCTACTGGACTCCCTGCCCTCGCCCCTGCTCACGTAGAGCCGCCTCTTCTGAAGGAAAATCCTACTAGCTCCCGGCCCATAAGGTCCCGCCCAATGCGGCCAGACCCCGACCTCTGCAGGCGCATCCCTCGCCACCCACCTCGCAGCCTCAGCCCTTCAAATCTCTCTCACCTGAGACCTATAGTTTCTGGGCATCACCCACTGTTCACTCTGGGGGACATCTACCTAGCCTCTGTCCCTACCCTCACTTATTAAACTCCTGATCCAGGCCGGGCGCGGTGGCTCACGCCGGTAATCCCAACACTTTGGGAGGCTGAGGTGG
This sequence comes from Hylobates moloch, assembly GCF_009828535.3. Classification (NCBI taxonomy): domain Eukaryota; kingdom Metazoa; phylum Chordata; class Mammalia; order Primates; family Hylobatidae; genus Hylobates; species Hylobates moloch. The sequence continues at coordinate 103,550,919 of NW_026652281.1, forward strand.
GAGGATCACCTGAGTTCAGGAGTTTGAGACCAGCCTGGACAAATGGTGAAACCCCGTCCCTACTAAAAGTACAAAAAAATTAGCTGGGCGTGGTGGCAGGTGCCTGTAATCCCAGCTAGTTGGGAGGCTGAGGCAGGAGAATCACTTGAACCCGGAGGCAGAGGTTTCAGTGAACCAAGATGGCGCCATTGCACTCCAGCAGGAGCGAAACACTGTCTCAAACAAACAAACAAACAAACAAACAAAAACCCTCCAAGGCCGGCCTGGTGGCTCACGCCTGTAATCCCAGCACTTTGGGAGGCCAAGACGGGTGGATTGCCTGAGGCTGGGAGTTCGAGACCAGCCTGGCCAGCATGGTGAAACCCCTTCTCTAATAAAAATACAAAAATTAACCGGGTGTGGTGGCAGGTGCCTGTAATCCCAGCTACTCAGGAGGCTGAGGCAGGAGAATCACTTGAACGACGGAGGCAGAGGTTGCAGTGAGCCTAGATAGTGCCATTGCACTCCAGCCTGGGCAACAGAGAAAGACTCCATCTCAAAAACAAACAAACAAAAAACCTCCTGATCCAGGAGGTCTTGGTGGGGAGCACCACCTCCCCCCAGATTTCTCAGACACATGCCCTGCTTCCCCACCCCACCCCTCACCTGGGCTGGGCTGCCCTGAGCCTTTCCCTTCATAGTTCCCATTGCAGGCAGAAATGGGTTGGTGGAAATCACTGATTAAGATTCTATCTATACTCTGGACTTTGCAACGGCAGGACCCTGTCAGTCTTGTCACTCTGGTATCCTCAAAACCTGGCTGGCCCCGACACATTTTTTTTTAAGATCTTAGAGGTGTTTCTTTCTTTTAATTTAGAGAGAGGGTCTTGCTCTGTCACTTCACGCTGGAGTGCAGTGGTGCAATCACTGCAGCCTCAAACTCCTCAAATGATCCTCTCCCCTCAGCTTCTCAAGTAGCTAAGATGCCACCATGCCCAGCTAATTTTATTTATTCATTTCTCATAGAGACAGGGTCTCACTATGCTGCACAGGCTGGTCTCAAACTCCCAGGCTCAGCGATCCTCCCACCTTGGCCTCTGCTAAAGTGCTAGGATTACAGTTGTGAGCCACTGCTCCCGGTCCCAACACATTTTTCAAATAAAGAATGAACAGGTGCCCTCTTAATCTACCTCTTTGCTCTGCAAAGTTTCTGTATAGCTCCCACCCTGGCACTGGGCGTGGTGGCAGGCACCTGTAGTCCCAGCTACTCGGGAGGCTGAGGCAGGAGAATGGCCTGTACCCAGGAGGTAGAGCTTGCGGCGAGTGGAGATGGCGCCACTGCACTCCAGCCTGGGCGACAGAGAGAGACTCTGTCTCAAAAAAAAAAAAAAAAAAAAAAAAAAAAAAACATAAATCAAGAAAATTGTTAGAATATCTAGATCGAAAATTCAAAATTCAGCCGGGCGTGGTGGCTCCCACCTGTAATCCTAGCACTTTGGGAGGCCGAGGAAGGCAGATCACCTGAGGTAAGGAATTTGAGACCAGCCTGGTCAACATGGTGAAACCCCATCTCTACTAAAAATACAAAAATTAGATGGGTGTGGTGGCAAGCACCTGTAATTCCAGCTACTTGGGAGGCCGAGGTGGGAGAATCGCTTAAACCCAGAAGGCAAAGGTTGCAGTGAGCTGAGATGGCACCACTGCACTCCAGCCTGGGCAACAGTGCAAGTTGCCTAGGCAACTGCACTCCAGCCTGGGTGACAGAACAAGACTCCATCTCAAAATAATAATAATAAAAATAAATAAATAAATAAAAATAAAACAATTAGCCTGGCATGGTGGCATTTGCCTGTAGTCCCAGCTATCTGGGAGGCTGAGGCACCTTGAACCCAGGCTTCTTGAACCCAAGAGACGGAGGCTGCAGTGAGCCAAGATCGGGCCACTGCATTCCAGCCTGGGAGACAGAGCTGGAATGAAAAAGAAAAATTAGCTGTCTGAAAAAGAAAAATTAGCCAGGTGCGGTGGCACATGTCTGTAATCCCAGCTACTTGGGAGGCTGAGGCACAAGAATTGCTTAAACCTGGGAGGCGGAGGTTGCAGTGAGCTGAGATCATGCCACTGTACTCCAGCCTGGGCAACAAGAGCAAAACTCTGTCTCAAAAAACAGAAAAAAGCATATGATGGTTAACTGCTTAATGGGTGTAGGGTGGGTGCCTGGGGCTACAGGCAAACACTACCATGCCTGGGTCTTACATTTCTGCTTGTTCTTTTTCTTTTTTTTTTTTTAAAGACAGGGTCTCTGCCGGGCGGAGTGGCTCATGCCTGTAATCCCAGCACTTTGGGAGGCCAAGGGGGTGGATCACCTGAGGTCAGGAGTTTGAGACCAGCCTGGCCAACATGGTAAAACTCCATCTCTACTAAAAATACAAAAATTAGCTGGGTGTGGTGGTGCGCGCCTGTAATCCCAGCTACTTGGGAGACTGAGGCAGGAGAATCACTTGAACCCGGGAGGCAGAGGTTGCAGTGAGCTGAGATCCGGCCATTGCACTCCAGCCTGGGCAACAACAGCAAGACTCCATCTCAAAAAAAAAAAAAATGCATAAGGGGGTTAACTGCTTCATGGGTATAGGGTGGGTGTAGGGTTTCCTGTTAAGATGAAAATGTTTTGGAACTAGATAGAAGTGGTGGCTGCACAACATTGTGAATGTACTAAAGCCACTGAGTTGCTTACTTTAAAAAGGTTAATTTTAGCTGGGCGCAGTGGCTCACACCTGTAATCCCAGCACTTTGGGAGGCCGAGGCGGGTGGATCACGAGGTCAGGAGATTGAGACCATACTGACTAACACAGTGAAACCCCGTGTCTACTAAAAATACAAAAAATTAGCCGGGCTTGGTGGCAGGCGCCTGTAGTCCCAGCTACTCAGGAGGCTGAGGCAGGAGAATGGTGTGAACCCGGGAGGCGGAGTTTGCAGCGAGCCGAGATCGCGCCACTGCACTCCAGCCTGGGTGACAGAGCCAGACTCCGTCTCAAAAAAAAAAAAAATTAAATAAATAAATAAATAAAATGGTTAATTTTATGGCATATGAATTACACTTCAATAAAAACAAATTGCTGAAATAATGAGGATAAACTGATACTGCTAAGTACAGTATCAGATATGAAAGATTTCTTTTTTATTTTTTTTTTGAGACGGAGTCTCGCTCTGTCACCCAGGCTGGAGTGCAGTGGTGCGATCTCGGCTCACTGCAAGCTCCGCCTCCCGGGTCCACGCCATTCTCCTGCCTCAGCCTCTCCGAGTAGCTGGGACTACAGGCGCCCGCCACCACGCCTGGCTAATTTTTTGTATTTTTAGTAGAGACGAGGTTTCACCGTGGTCTCGATCTCCTGACCTCGTGATCCACCCGCCTCAGCCTCCCAAAGTGCTGGGATTACAAGCGTGAGCCACCGCGCCCGGACGATATGAAAGATTTCTTTGCTTTTTTTTTTTTGAGACAGAGTCTCACTTTTTTGCCCAGGCTGGAGTGTAGCAGCGTGATCTCAGCTCACTACAACTTCTGCTTCCCAGGCTCAAGTGATCCTCCCACTCAGCCTCCCAAGTAGCTGGGACCAAAGGCACGGGCCACCACACTTGGCTAATTAAATTTTTTTTTCTTTTTTTCAGAGATGAGGTCTCACTAAATTGCTCAGGTTTGTCTCGAAATGCTGGGTTCAAGCAATCTTCCTGCCTCAGCCTCCCAAAGTGCTGGGATTTCAGGCATGAGCCACTCTGCACCCAATTCAAAACTATTTATTTTATTTTATTTATTTTTGAGACGGAGTCTCACTCTGTTGCCCAGGCTTGAATGCAGTGGCACGATCTCGGCTCACTGCAAGCTCCGCCTCCCAGGTTCAGGAAATTCTCCTGCCTCAGCCTCCTGAATAGCTGGGACTACAGGCGCTCGCCACCACGCTGGGCTAATTTTTTGTGTTTTTAGTAGAGACATGGTTTCACCATGTTAGTCAGGATGGTCTCAATCTCCTGACCTCGTGATCCACCCGCCTCGGCCTCCCAAAGTGCTGGGATTACAAGTGTGAGCCACTGCACCTGGCCATTTATTTTATATTTTATGAGACACAGTTTCACTCTGTTGCCCAGGCTGGAGTGCAGTGGTGTGATCTCGGTTCACTGAAACCTCCTCCTCCTAGGTTCAAGCAATTCTTTCGTCTCAACCTCCTGAGCTGGCCAGGCTGGTCTCAAACTCCTGACCTGAAGTGATCCACCTGCCTTGGCCTCCCAAAGTGCTGGGATTACAGGCATGAGCCACTGTGCCCAGCCTCAAAACTTATTTTAAAGTTGCCATAATTAAGACAGTGTGGTATTGATATGATAAACAAATAGTCCAAATAAATGGAACAGACCCAGACATATATAGACCCTTGTTTATAACACAGGTGGCAGTGGAGTCATTCTTTCTCCCAATTCCAAGTTCCCATGGAAGGAACTTAGATCTGGCTGTGGCTCAACTGGAGAGGAAAGCAGCCAAAGACAGAGGCCACTCGAGTGAGCCATACAGACCCCATGAGTTTCCTTTTATTTATTTATTTATTTATTTATTTATTTATTTATTTATTTATTTTGGATGGAGTCTCGCTGTCTCCCAGGCTGGAGTGCAGTGGCGCAATCTCGGCTCACTGCAAGCTCCGCTTCCTGAGTTCACGCCATTCTCCCGCCTCAGCCTCCCAAGTAGCTGGGACTACAGGCGCCCGCCACCACGCCCGGCTAATTTTTTTTTTGTATATTTAGTATAGATGGGGTTTCACCGTGTTAGCCAGGATGGTCTCGATCTCCTGACCTCGTGATCTGCCCACCTCGGCCTCCCAAAGTGCTGGGATTACAGGCGTGAGCCACCGAGCCCGGCCTCCTTTTATTTCTTTTCAATTTTTTTTTTTAAGATTTGGTGATTCTGCACCCCCCCATTTAAAAATTAGTTTTTAAAAAAAATCAGAGGACCTAATCTGAGAAATCTTTTACAAAGGTACTCTCCAGATAATTCCAAACAAGTTATTCTTTTCTGGGGGGACGGAGGAGAACGAAGTCTCGCTCTTTCGCCCAGGCTGGAGTGCAGTGGCGTGAGCTGTGCTCACTGCAACCTCTACCTCCTGAGTTCAAGCGATTCTCCTGCCTCAGCCTCCCGAGTAGCTGGGACTACAGGCACGTGTCACCATGCCTGGCTAATTTTTTGTATTTTTAGTAGAGACAGGGTTTCACCATGTTAGCCAGAATGGCCTCGATCTCCTGATCTCGTGATCTGCCTGCCTTGCCCTCCCAAAGTTCTGGGATTACAGGCGTAAGCCACTGTACCCAGCTGAGTTATTATTTACTCTATAAATAGTATCAGCTTCTAAAAAAAAAAAATTTAACCTTTCGGAGAGAAACTGGGAAGCACCCCACTGTCACACTCCACGAAGGGACTGAAGCTGAACGTTTTTGTGTACTTCTGTGGGCTCAAGCTTTTAGCTTAAGAATTTCATAAGATGCCTCTGGCCTTCCTGAGATAGCCAAAGCTGGAGGTGAGTGGGAACCACCCACCTTGAGCAGCTGTGGCTAGACCACAAGACTCCTCACTGACCAAGAACCCACCTGCCCCCATTCCCGCTAGGTAGAAGGAAAGACACGTGCACCTGGCTCCATGTGTAAAATGTTTATTCTCAGCATACGCTTGTGAATGAACTAGGAGGGGGGGCTTTGTGAGGCTTTGCCACAGTGACCTCTGCGGGGACTGATCGTGTCAGCAGAGCCACTGGGTGAAGGTTGGGAAGGTGGCAGCAGCCACAAGGCCTGGAACAAGGTATGGGGAGGCATTTGAGGACCTCCAGGGGACCCGATTGGTTGGCTGCTTGGTCACCTCCAGATGTGTAGCCTGGTGTCCATTCCGAGGCACGAGGTGGGAGTGGCAGGATGTGCTCAGTTGCCCATATGGAAACTCAGCCTCCACGGGGCTCTGCGCCCTGCTCTCCTCTCTCACCTGGGGGAGGAAGTCCGCAGTCAGAGGCTCCCACGGCAATTCCTTCCCCTTCTCAAACCACTGAACCATCCTGTCCACCAGCCCAGCTTACCTTTTCCACTTGTCTGAAGACCCGCAGCAGGTTTCCACGAAGGACACCTTGAAGCTCTTCCTCACTCCAGCTACGACTCAGCAACTCCTCTATCAGGACTGGGTATGTGGACACGTCCTCCAGCCCCTGAGGGAACCTGTGTGGCCACCCACCAGCCAGCTGTGGGACCTTAGCCCTGATCCTGGGTTAGGGCCCGCTGTCCACCAGCCCTAGTCACGCAGGGGAAACTGAAGGTCAAGTTCTTCAGGCTAGTGAATGCAACCTTGGAGGCTCCTGGAGGACTGGGCTTCTGTAACCTCCACCTGCTGAGCAGATGGTCAGCCCACAGCAGGTCTGCTAGGCTGGGAGTGGAGCATATCTTGGACAGATGAGCCCTGCCTGGGGAGGGGAGTATTTAGCAAGTATGACAACTTGGAGTGGGGCCACTGGGCCACTGAAGGGACAGGGAGAAATTAGGAAACAGGCCCTGAGAGTGGGGAGTGTCAGGTGGGCTAGGAGACCAGAGCCTGTGGCTGAGGCCTGGATGGGAGGACGTCAGGATGGGAATGAAGACTAAAGGACTCCCTGCTGCACCCCAGCCTAAGAGAAACCTCAGGGAAGCACTCACCGGCCAGTCCCGTCATAATTTCCACCAATCCCGATGAACTCAGATCCAATGACTGCCCTGATGTGGTCAAAGTGATCTAGGGTGGAGGTGAGGGTGGGCAGCACTAGGCTGGAGTTAGACCCTGGCACCAGCCCTGTCCCCAGCACTCCAGGCTGTGGCAGTTGGCTCTACAGAGCTAGCTCATGGCCAGTCATGAGTCCTGAAGTGGCTACAGGCTGGTCACTGGACCTAGAGTGGACCTTGGAGCCACGCTTTGGGCCTTTTCCTGCCCAGGAGCCACCCTACCTCTGGGTTCCTTGAGAGATGTGGCTGAGCCTGTCCTCAGCCCACGGCTGAGAGGTGCGGGCTGAGCCTGTCCTGCCCAGAGATGTGGGGAATGAGAGAAGTTCAAGGATTGGGAGCAAAACCAGGAGGCATCAAACACATCAGCACCGACTCTGTGGCTCCAGATCTGGGTGGCACTGAAGAGCTGTCTCTCTCTGCTGCCTCTGGGTCATTGGGAGGTCTGCCCATTGCCCAACAGGTGCACTAGACTGCTAGAGTCGTCCTGAGGGCCCTGGCAGCCACAGCCCAAGCCAGCACTGCACAAAGCTGAGGTGGGACTCACCTGCCACAGTGGACACGTTAGCAAGCAGGTTGCACTGCAGCACCCCCATGGACAGTGTCACCATCACGATGCCACCATTCTTCTTCTAGAGGGATAAAGGGACACTCGTCTCAGCCCTTCTGGCCTGAGAGCATGCCTCCTGTGCTGTGGGGGCCCTGGTAGGACTGTGCTCCGTCCTGGCTTCAGGGGTTGGAAGAGGCTTCACCTCTCTGGGTTTGTGGCTCCCTGGGTGGAAATGACTTGGCCTTGAGTTTCAGGGATGGAGGAGGATTAACCAGCCTTTGGTCCAAGGGTGTGTGAAACCCGGGCTGGTGGCTTCGTGCTCAGGGTCAAGAACCTTTGGATAACACATGCCTAGCCCTGGGTTTGAGAGCTGAGATGGCCACTCACCAGAAGCCGCAGGATGTCATCGGGAACATTCAACAAATTGTCACACACAGCTCTGGCAGCTGAGTGGGAGAAGATCACAGGAGCCTGAGACACTTCCAGGACCCTTCTCATCAAGGTGTCCGATGCATAGGACAAATCTATCATCATGCCCAGGCGGTTCAACTCCTCTACTACTTTCTGCAGAAACAATTAGGTTTTTTTGTGGGGGAGGGTGTTGGGGTGCAAAGGTGTACACACATATCCGTAGGGAGCAGGTGGGTTGGGGTACAAAACAGGAGTCCTCACCTCACCAAAGCTTGTCAATCCGCTGACGTTGGTGTACATGTGGTGTCTGAACTTGGTGGAACTCTCTGCCCTGCAGGACAGCCATGGAAGGGCAATTTAGCTGATCACACCTTGGGCCATCACAGCCTGGGGGCCCTGGCTCTATCCATCCATCCCGCTTCCAGAACAGGTGCAGAAGCAGCTGCTTTCTGGGATTGTGAGGGACCCACTGGGTGTCCAGCCTCCCTCTGCGGACCCCTTCATCCTCAACGGCTTGGTCACACCCATGCCAGGAATGGAGCAGTTTCCACACCATGCCATCTAGCATCCTGGCCAGGTGCTATGCTCACCATGGTGTATTGCAGGTGAAGGTGAGTGTCAGGTAGCGCACCCCCAGCATATAGAAACTGCGCAGCACAGAGAGGCTGCTGTCCAGTGAGTGACCACCCTCCACGCCAATGAGGCAGGCCAGCTTTTGAGAGCTGTTCAGACCTAGAAGGAGGTAGAGAGTCAAGTGGTTAGATCCCAGGAACAGGACCTCCAGAGTGACATCCTGACTACCTCTCATCTGCTGGCCCACCTTCAGCTGAGGTCACAAGCTCGAGTTCAGAGTAGGAGTCACACATGCGGCGAATGAGGTCAATCTGCTCCAGAGCGAGGCGCACAGCAGTCAGGTCCTGGGACTGGCATGAGACGGAGGCTGACCAGAACTGAGGGTAGGTCAAGGGGTGCAGAATGAGGCCAGGGTGGTCTTCAACCCCCTAGGCCTGCCACTCCTGCCTCAGACCCCATAACACCCATTTGGGTCAGTGGCCCCCCATGGTACCTTGATGACTTTTTTTAAAAATTATTTTTTATTTTTATTTTAAAATTTGAGACAGGGTCTTGCTCTGTCACCCAGGCTAGAGTGCAGTGGTGTGATCACGGCTCACTGCAGCCTTGACCCCCCAGGCTCAAACGATCCTCCTGCCCCAGCCTCCCAAAGTGTTGGCATTACAGATGTGAACCACCGGCCTGGTTCCTTGATGACTGTTTGCTGCCAGCAGTCAAATGATGGACTCACGACACATCATAAATTACTGTTATGGCCAGGCCAAGTGGCTCATGCCTGTAATCCCCACATTGTGGGAGGCCGAGGAGGGTGGATCACGTGAGGTCAGGAGTTCGAGACCAGCCTGGCCAGCATGGTAAAACCCTGTCTCTACTAAAACTACAAAAATTAGCAGGGCGTGGTGGTGAGTGCCTGTAATCCCAGCTACTCAGGAGGCTGAGGCAGGGAGAATTGCTTGAACCCGGGAGGCGGAGGTTGCAGTGAACCGAGATCGTGCCACTCTACTCCAGCCTGGGAGACAGAAGGAGACACTGTCTCAAAAATGCAAACGAACAAACAAGCAAAAACCTGCTGTTAGTCCATGTGCTATGTGAATGCCCCAAGGCCAATCCACTATGTCCTCTGTGGTTACAGCAGTCCCCACACTCACTAGGGATTTTCTGGTCATTTTCTGCGTGTTTCCACAGAACTTGGGCATACATGCAGCTAGCCTGTCTTGGCCTCCAAGGCCCCACTCTCCTTAGAAGCCACATGATGGCACACTGCATGCCCCATTGTATTTAGTCATCCAGAGGCTGGCCGACTCAGGTTTCTGTGACCCCAACATCCCCCAGCAGCCATGCTGTGGCACCCTGTGTCCCTGTGGTACCTGGGCACCCACGAGGCCGTCTCTAAGCCTGTCCAGGCTGGTCTGTCCGTGGCTGAAATTTCGCAGGTTAACATCCTGAAGCACATTCTTGTAACGCTGTCTCAGGACCTGGGGCAGGTCATTGTGGCTGGGGGCGTGAAGGTCAGATGGAAACATGGCCTCCAGATCAGTCAGGATATATCAGGTGCTTGGGTCTACCCTCCTTCACCCCACCAGGAACCTCCTCACACAGACCATATAGAGACCTCCTGAGATCGGGTTGGAGGGAGGGAGTTATGTTCCACCAGGAATGGAGTAATGCGGGGAAGGGTACCCATGGGTGATGGAGAGAGGGCATCCAGGGGTGGTGTGAGGGAGCCTCCTTGATAGCCCTGCATGCTCAGAACCTCCTCTCCTGCCCAAGGGTGTGCTCACCCCGCATTGCACAAACGCTGCACCTACATACCCGTCCACGAGCGAGAAATTCCGCATCAGGGCCTGCGCGCGACCCCGAAGGTCCAGGGTTTTGGGGGTGCCTGGCGTAGTGAGGCCTGGCGTAGTGAGGCCTGGCATAGAGAGGGCGCTGGGGACGCCCGGCGTGGTGAAGAGGCTGGGGGACCCCAGCGTGGAGAGGGCTCTGGGGGCGCCCGGCGTAGTCTCCGCGCGGGTTACAGGCTGCCGCAGCAGCAGCAGCAGTAGCAGGAGCAGCAGACGCCGCAGATGCCGCCGGCTGAGCGCGCGGGAACCCTCGCGGCCCGTGGGCTGCATGTTGCGCGGGGGTCGGCCGCGGGAGTCTGGGAGGAGTAGGCGACGGGCAGAGGCCGACAATGGGGTCCGGACCATGACGACCCAGCCTCGCGAAGAGGGGGTTGAAGTCACGCAACTCTGCGACCGACGCGCCACGCAAGGGGGCGCCACGGCTTTTCCGCCCCCAAGTAGGAGAGCGCCCCCATGGGCCGGAACCGCCGCTGCAGCGTCGAGGACTGCTCGCCCTTCCACCCCCAGCGCTGGCTCCGTAGACCCCCAGACGAATGGGGGAGGAGGCCAGGCAGGGAACTAGTAGGGGCCCAGGGATCTTCCTGATCTCACGTCCTACCCAGGCCCACGTGGGGGTTAGCTGCCAGCTTGTGCCCAGTTCTTAGGCAGGTCAAACATTCTAAGCTGCGACTCAGAAGAGTTAATTCGGTCTGTCTGGTTTGATGGACAGCTGCCTCAGCCTCTCCGAGTAGCTGGGACTACAGGCGCCCGCCACCACGCCCAGCTAATTTTTTTTTTTTTTTTTGAGACGGAGTCTTGCTCTGTCGCCCAGGCTGGAGTGCAGTGGCGCGATCTCGGCTCACTGCAACCTCCGCCTCCCGGGTTCACGCCATTCTCTTGCCTCAGCCTCTCCGAGTAGCTGCGACTACAGGCGCCCGCCACCAC